>NW_005057092.1:0-2727 GCF_000277835.1 Geospiza fortis
CCCTGTCTAACCTGGCCTTGAATGTTTTCAGGAGTTTAGAGTCTCTGAAGTCCATTATACCTAAACCTTTGTCATTTTTTGTGTCAAGAAGGTCTGGTACTTAGACAATAGGACTCCCTGTTTGTGGGTGATCTATAAAAGTAAACAAATCTGTCAGGATTGTGACTGTAGACAAAAGTATCAGGAAAATCTGTTTTGGAACATTTATAATGTTCCTGCTAAAGTTCTCCTGCCTTCTATATCCATATTGGTTTTCCTACTTGTTTATTCTGGTCCCTGTGCAGAGCAGCAGGAAGGGCTGTGTAGGTACTGAGGATGCCCCATAAAAACACCCTTCTAAAAACCAGTACATGGAGGAAATATCTCAAAGGTTCACTGCTGCTGGAAAAGGAAAGGGTTTGAGGACGACTGATCCAGAAGTCCAAGTCTAGAAGAAGTCTAGACAAGTCAGTCTAGAAGAGCTGGAGGTGAGAGCAGCCCTGCCTGGGGAGAGCCTGTGGTGTGACAAGGGAATGGAGGCCACAGAGTGCCTGTGCCTCTGAACATGCGGGAGGGACTTCCCAATTCAGGGGGTTTGTGTTCATCTGGGAGCACATTGTGAATCAAGGGCAACCTACACAGTTGGAGGTAATATATGTGCTTCTGAATCTCATAAAAGGTATTATTCCTCTCCCTCAAAACTTGGCTCTGATAGGTAAGGTGGTTTCAAGATACTACATTTAATGCAACAGCACTTCACTGAATCTGCATATTTATGTGTGCAAAGACCTGGCTGTTTAGTCCTCTATAAACTTCTCTCAAAAAAGCTAATTTCATCTTTCTGAGTTTGAGACAACACTTTATAAACAAATAAGAAGTTAATACCTCAATGTTTTCATAATTAATGAAATATTTAGCTAAACTAAATGTATACTCTGATAAATCTGGAACTTTAAATGTCATTTCCCTTCTGATAGGCTGAAAAAAATTTTAACCATGCAGTGAAAGATTTTCTGGAAAAAATCAAAGCAAAACAATGAAAAACAAAATCCATAAAACTTTATTTCTGCTGACTACCAGGGAAAATTGTAAGCTTTTAGGTTTTTTTTTAATTTTCCTCCCTAGCATATGAAGTCACTCTCCAAATTCAAAAGAAATGAAGGGTAATATACTTGAAACTCTAGAGAATAGCTGTCTAGTTCAAATTTGATGCTATAACTGAATGTAATTATTCTAAGGACCTATTTGAATGAATATAGCCAAGATTAAATGGCTGTGGTACTTACACTGTAAGCACAGAGAACCAGGAGTCCTGCTAATAAGCAAAGGATGTTTGTTTATGAAAATTTATGGATGTTTTTATGTACAGCTGAATTTTGTTGCCTATACTCAATTTAAAAATGAAAAGTTTTGTACTATAGTAACCAAACTTGCAGTTTTTGCTTTAACTACCAGTGAAATCCATCACTGATGGATAGTGTAGGTTTTCATCTGGATAAGGGCTGCTGGTTTCAGTTAATAATTACAAATGTATTCTAAATGACTATCATTACAGCTCCATTATGGAAAAATCAGACACTGTGGCTCTGATTCTGATCTTAAGGTGGGGTAAATTAGGCATGAGGTCAAGTGAAGTTCCAGGTACATAAAATACAGGAGTAAAGCCTGTCCTGCCATCTCTGAGCTGGGGAGAATGAGCCTAGAAATGATCCTTCTCACAACTCAGTTGTGACTGCATGTTTTATGCAAAATGGTAGGAAAACATTGATGGTCAAGGTCTAAAGTCACTTTGATCTTGCTTCCTTCCTGTCTGCTCTGTAGTTTACCTGAGACCACAGATTGTAGAGCTGTTTTGTTAGTGTGCTAAACTCCTTGGAGATAAGAGCAATGCACACACAGTGTCATGATAATCATTCCAACTGTCTTTGCGCTCTGAAGGTTAAAAAGAGAAATCTTTGAATTTCAAAGTCCTGCAGAGCATGTGGACCAAAGATTAATGGAAGTTTTTCCATTATTTCCCTGGGACACTCTGGCATTATCAGCCATTGTTTCTGTGGAAACTGATATTCATTCAAGAGACCAGTGGCTGTAATGCAGGTAAGGATATCTGCTGAAACCTGTAGGGTTTCATTATTCTAATAAGTTACATAAAAGCTTATATACAGAGGAAAGGCTAAGAAAATTCATTGTTAAAAAGTAAGAAAACTTTAAAATTCATAAAAACTACAAAATTCTTACAGTACCTCTTAGAGCCAGCTTTTTAAATCAATATCCCCTCCTTTAGTTCTGGCACATTAACAGGTAATATGTGTGTAGTAAATTCAGAAGCAGGAAGCTTTCATTCTGCAGTTGCTTCACTGGGTACTCATCCTTTATCAAGTTAAAATATGTGCTAACTTGTACAGTCACATATCTAACTACCTCCTTATTAAGATGAACAAGATTTGTTCTATGGTAGCAGGGGGCAAATTAGTTTTTAACAATCTTGCCCACTAAAAAAGTAATTATTTCTGGGCCTTATTTAAAGGCTTTGTTTTAAACTGTTGCTTTTCATGCTGCCTTGGTTATTTTCCAAGCTTAATACTCCTTTTGTTAATTATGATTTGTGATTGCCAGACTACTTGTTTGGACAAATAGAATGTAGTATTTTTCAAGTAGGTATCCATTATAAGGGATTTGTCTCTCCCAGTTTTGTTGTTCATAGGATATAAATGAGCATTACAGTTGAATTAAAGCAGAATTATTGTT
>NW_005057093.1:0-2727 GCF_000277835.1 Geospiza fortis
AACCCAAACCATTTTATGGTTCTATGATTTTTCCAGCGGTGGTCTGTCTCCACAATTTCGCTAGTTACTGTTACATCAATGACAGGTGCATAGATGAAGGTCCATGGCCAAAGCCAAGAACATTAATTTTAATTAAAAAAAAAAATCCTGTTATGTTGCAGTGAACCTTGTCATCTCTGGTTCACTGAAATTAGCTCTAAGTGTAATTTTTTCTGAGAAGTGACGGTAAAAACTGTATCACACATTGTAGTGTTTGTATTTCAGTGACTTTGCATCAATTTTGTTCAGGATGCTGGAATTTTTTTAAAAACACCAGCTATACCAATGAAGATTTGAAGGTCATGCTGTGCTTAAATTCATGTAACACCAATAAAAATGGCATTTCTGAGAAATGAAATCTCATTCACCCTACCAGCAAAGCACTTCAATGTCTAGAGCAGGCTGTGCTTTTTCCTGAAGTGCAAGTAAATCCATTCCACTTCCAACCTAAAATGCAATCTCTCAAAACAAACTTATGCTAAAATTATGAAATAGTCTTACAATATTAGCATTATGTATTGCATTAAGGTGGAAAACTATGGTGATCATACTACCTCATCATGGGACAAGCTTCCATCACTGTAACAAAATACAGGAATTATCCTGAACAGCGATAATGTAAAAATACTAACCATATGTTACTACCTATCTGTAGGTAGAGGGTGTTACTTACTTGAATTATTCAGTGTCCTTTTAACAGATCTCAATATTTCAGGAAAATGTTGAGCAGTTTTTGCTACTGGCTGCAAAATGCTAACTTTTGTCTTGTTACTTGGTTAGGACAGAGATATATTTATTTTTGGAAATACTGGGCACTGAAGACATTGGTCCAAGATGAATTGGGCAAGAAAATGAATGCAGCATATTTTAAATCAAACTTCTTCTTTGCTAGCTATTAAGTATATTTGGTGTTTTAAGAGGAAAAATGGAATACCACATTGCAAAAGACATTAGTTGGACACATTGTAATTTCTTTTCTTACCTGATTTCTGATTCTGACTTAGCACACTACAAACTATTTTCCTTTTCTTCTCTCCTTTATTTTGCAGTTAACTTTGACCACTTTCAAATATTGCGGGCTATTGGGAAAGGGAGTTTTGGAAAGGTAAGAATCAACTTATTTTTAGCAGTTAAATGTCTAATAGGGAATGCCTTTGTGTTTTTCTGGCTTGATTATGGTAAAAAACCCCCATAGATTTTCTAGCCTTTTCCTTCTTAAAGACATCTGACCATCAGCATGAACTGTCTCTTCATGCAATTATTTCTATTATAATCTATTCACTAAAATTAATTGAGCCAAAGTTATTATAATAATTAATTATCCCAAATGGAGATTAGCAGAATTTAGAAATCTGTCCTGGAAACAAAAATCAACAAAAAGGTAGAAGCAGACTACTTCTTTAGACAGTCCACCAAAGTGATCTTGTTCTCAACTCTCTGAGCTTATTTGTGTCTTTAAAAAAATTGCAGTATTTTAAAGGTACTTTACATAGAATAAATCCTCTTGGCACTGTGTAAACTGACATACAATATAATTATGATCATTGAGTAAATGTTTGTTCAATTCAACAGGATTTTTCTGAAACAGAGAAGATTAATGGTTTGTTTACACTTGAGTAGACAACATTTCTTTCCTATAAATAGGGATTATAACAAGGTTTTAAATTTATAATACAAAGCCACATAGCCACAAATAATGCAAATACAAAGCCACAAAGTCAGAGAAAATACTATTTAAAAAATATTAGAAACTATTTCTCACAAGAAGAGAGCTGAAGGTGAAATATAAGTGACACTTATCAGGTGACTGATGGAACAACAGCTGTCTAGATCTGGATTTCAGAGATTCCTGAATATATGCCAGCTCAGTGCTGGTGAGGCACTTCTGTAGCCATGCACTAAGAACGCACAAAGGATTTTGCTGGTTCTTGGCCTCCATGCAGAACAATAACTTTAATTTTAGAGAGGCCAGAAATACTTCTTGCAGAACAGCATGGTCCCTCATGGCACAGTCCTTGCTCAATCCAGTTTTCAACAGAAACTGTCTTTGAGGTCAATAGGAGTATGTCCTGCTTGGGCAAAAAGGTACTTAAAAATCCCTTAAAATCAGGGCAGCAGAGATCTGTGATTGTTTATTATCACAATACAGAGGTAGAATACCAAGTCAAACTAAACGAAGGTCCAAGAGCACAAGTTATGCACAGGAAAAAAATATTAAAGACATATATGAATCATGTTGACCCTCCCAAAGGAAAAGCTACTTAGATCAGAATTCAGCATTTTTAGTTTCTAATTGCCTACTTCTGAGTTCACTTGGCAAATTTTTAATATACAAATAAAACTTGTTTCATCAGAATTTCTAACCTGCCCTCTTCCAATGTACTTGGAATCACTAGTAACTGGAATATGCTAAGCATAACTAGTGTAAAGGTCTTCAACAAACAAACAAACAATTTCCTGGTATTTACAAAGACCAAAGCATAAGCAAAGAGCTACCTTCACCTGCTTGGCAAAGCAAGGTCACTGAAGCCAGAAAGGCTCCTTTCAATGTAGTGCCCTGCATCTTGCTTGGGTACCACTGATCCCTGCCCTGTCTGTGCCTCTTTGGGATTGCAGCAGACAATACACCAGGTCTGTGCCAGATCTGTCTGTTGTCACTCCATTACAAGAGTTCTATTGTCATTACAT
>NW_005057094.1:0-2726 GCF_000277835.1 Geospiza fortis
AAAAAAAAAAAAAGAAAGCCACAAGTTAAACCCCTGCTTTACAGCAATCATACTCTTCCTTTTAATTTTTAAACTTCTCAAATTCCAGCTTCCATTAAAATGAATTGGTAAAAGATAAACAGAACTGCCAAGCTGCACTCTTTTGAAGCAGAGAGATGACTCCCAGCTTGGCCAACTATTCTGACTGCCAAATATAATATACAATAAAATGATAAAGCATAACAATGCAAAAGATCACATACTGTCTCTATCTCTCCCACAGGGAACTGGAGCTGTGCCCAGCAGTGGTATCTAGTCCTAAGCATTGCCTATCTACCAAAAACTAGAGAGAACTGCTGGGGACAGGTAGCAGCTATTAGCTGAGCTACTGAAAGGACATCTGCAGCTTTGCTTAAACAAGAGGAGCATAAATAAACCCAGTCTGGCTTTCTCCTTATTTAAAGTCCTCACTGCTGCTGCAGAGGCATTTATGTTGAGGCTTTGCCCAGCCCATTATTGCCAAAGAGCTTGACCCACACAAGCCACACAGGAATTTCATTGCTCCAGCACCATGGCATGTCTCTTTCCACAGAGCTGTCCCTCATTCCTATCAGCAGCAGCTGGGCCAAGCCCTCACTTTCTGCTTGCCCCCTTCACTTCAGTCCTTTCCCTCTTTCAGCTGCACTCCACAAATCCAAGCTAATGGGAACAGCGGGGCCAAATAAATCCCTATGGGTAGTACCTGTGCCACTCTCATCCATCCACACATATCAGCTGTTCTTCCTTCCTGGTCATTTCTTGGAGTAAACACAGACCTGCAGTGGAATAATCCCAATTTCAAGCCCATTGCAGAAATTACAAATGACTTGCTTCCAGCTGGATGCAAGGCTTACTAATTTCCCACCAGCACTCAGGTGGCAAGTTTGCCACATGAATAATTGTGTGTCCAGAAAAGTGTTCCACTGGTAGGGTTATTAGCAGGAAAACAGGAATTCAGTTGGAAAGCATTAATAAACCTTAAAGACAACAGCTGTTATGGTGATTGATCCACTATCCAAGTGTACACAACTCATACAGGATGAAGGAGCAGAGGTTATTGCACAGGGAGGATATACTGAGCAGCGGGAAAGGAGGCAGGGCTCCTATATAGGCCAGGGATAAAAACTGGTACTATCAGCTCCAAAAGCCCTTAAAAACCTCACACATCTTTTCCAAACCTGACTCAAAATTAAATTTTAGTAGTTTGCAGAATTTGTTACTTAGAATACGACTTACTTTCTTTTAATACACATGGGCAATGGAGGCAGAAGAGTTTTGTGTGTGACACAGAGAAATCTCTGTTTATTTCCCAGGATCAGCAGATGCTGCAGTGTGAAGACTGCAGATGCCCCAAGGAACAAATCCAAATATACCCAGCGCACCCATCCCTCCTCCTAAGGGGAGAGATGAAATCACCAAGCTCCTTCAAGGGCTAAAAGAAAGATTAAGGAGAGAACTGAATTGCCCATTGGAATGCCAGGAATTTCTGGCCCACTGTGTCTGATCTGGTGCAGGGCTCTCCTGCTCACTAATAGCTGCACATTGGGAATATGACTCCTTTCTGCTTGTGTGCATCAGGAGTTTGTCCTTTGGCACTCACTGAAATCAGTCTTTGGTCTGTCTGGGTAAGGATGCTGGTAAGAAAAGGAGAAAGTGAACTTAAGGTGGCATGTTTGGCACGTAGGAACATTCTGTACTCTTCTGCAGCTCCCTTTGCCTCCCTGAAAATATCCTTTTCTGCAGGGATATCCCATCCATCCCAGCAGAATTGCCTTTGCAAGAGCTGAAAGGACAATTCATGGTCACAGCAGAGACAGAGCAGTGGGAATTGAGGTCACTCCATGCAGCACCATCCCTAGGGCTGGGGGCAGGCTGTGATCCACCCCAAAGTCTTCACATCATGGCATTACAGGTTGTGCCAGCTGCACTATAGGGTGTTGAGCTCACTGCAGTATGTTTCCTTCCAAAAGGAAACAAAACCAAACCATTTCAGGTTTATTATTTCAGCTAATTATATGAACCAACAGTATTTCATCCAAACCATTTTAGGAAAATAAGTGGAGAATGTTTGCAAAACCAAAGCAACCATTTTTCTCCTGCCAGGGTGGCAGATGCAAACATAAAGAGTAACATGTCCATACATCTCCAATCTCAACTTCTTATGAAACAAAATAAAAGCAATCTGGTTGTGAACTGATCCAAAGCAAATACAGTATTTCAGAACATGCCACATTTAGTTGGTGGGGCTGATTTATATGATGCAATTTAAAGACCAGTGTGCAAATATGGAGGGGAAGACTATTTCCCCTTCACACTTTCTTACCTCACAGACATTGTTTTTGTTCTGCATGTAAGTGAGGAGCCCTTGGCCTGTGCAGCAGCTGCCTGTGAAGGATGAGCACTGACAGGTTTCTATGGCACTTCCAAAAAGGGTTGTTTTACAGGCCAGAGCTTCCCTTCTTCATACAGAACGTTTTGCCATTTATTGTGTGATCTGTGAAGTATCACACAGTGGTCTTCAAAATAAATACTGCCAAGAGCATCCCCTGCCCAGCTTCAATTAGCAGGCACTACCTCTATTCCCAATTTACAGCTGGAAAGAGAGGCTGGGAGAAGGCAGCAGGAGGCTCCCTAGGGGAGTAGTGGAGCCATCAGCCCTGTAAGTAGTCCAAAATTGAGTAGATGTGGCACTTCACAGTATGGTTTAG
>NW_005057095.1:0-327 GCF_000277835.1 Geospiza fortis
GCCGGGCACTGCGGGCACTGCCCAGCTGGAGGAAGGGCGTCCTGGGCTGCTGGGCTGGTACCTGGGATTTGAAGTAGGTCTCCTGGGGGGTGGAGAGGACGTCGGCCGAGGCGATGTCGAGGTGCAGCAGGATCTGGCGGAAGGACGGCCGGTTCCGGGGTTTGCTGTTCCTGGGGAAGGACACGGCCCTCAGCGGGGGCTGGGGGAGTCCTGGAGGTGCTGGGGGGTCTGAGAGGTCTCGGGGGAGTTCTGGGAGAGGCTGGGAGTGCTGGGGGGTCCTGAAGGTTTTGGGGACCAGGGGCAGAGAAGGGTGCACAGGAGACAGGG
>NW_005057095.1:2027-2724 GCF_000277835.1 Geospiza fortis
CCATGCCGTGCCCATTCCATGTCCATTCCGCATCCATTCCATGTCCATGCTGTGTCCATGCTGTGCCCATGCCGTGCCCATTCCATGTCCATTCCGCATCCATTCCATGTCCATGCTGTGCCCATGCCATGTCCATGATGTGTCCATTCCATGTCCATGCCATGTCCATGCAGTGTCCATTCCATGTCCATGCCGTGTCCATTCCGTGTCCATGCTGTGCCCATGCCATGTCCATTCCATGCCGTGTCCATTCCATGCCATGTCCATGCTCATGCCATGCCCATGTTCCAGCATGCTCCATGCCCCATGCCGTGCCCATGCCCCATTCCTGCAGTGTCCCCATGCCCATGCTGTCCCTGTGTCCATGCTGTCCCCCTGCCCATGCTGTCCCTTTCTGTGCCGTCCCCATGCCCATGCTGTCCCCCTGCCCATGCTGTCCCTGTGTCCATGCTGTCCCCATGCCCATGCTGTCCCTTTCTGCGCCGTCCCCCTGCCCGTGCTGTCCCCGTGCCCCGGTGCCGGCAGCCCCCTCTCACTTGAAGGTGATGATGTTGGGGTGCTTGAGCTTGCGCAGGTGTTTGATGTCGGTCTCCTTGAGGTCCCGCACCTTCTTCACGGCCACCTCCTCGCCGTGGAAGCGGCCCAGGAACACGGCGCCCTGCGCCCCGCTGCCCACCCACTGCAGGTCCAGGATCTC
>NW_005057096.1:0-2724 GCF_000277835.1 Geospiza fortis
CTGGAAGAAGCACAGATGGGGAGTGACGAGGAGCAAAGAGTTTATATTTACAGCCCTGGCTGTGCAAGCACAAAGGTTTCCTACCAGCCCTGCTCCCCAAGGTGAAGGAGAAGAAGATCCCCATGTCCCCAGGATCTCATGCCCCAAGATTCCGCTGCCCTACAGAAGACCCCAGTGTGGCATTTGCTGTCCTATAAAGCCATCCTGTTCCTGCAAGGTACTCACTGGTCAGCAGTGGCTGCTCGTTGTAGCCTGGGGAAAGAGAGAGACAGAGAGTCAGGAGCTGGAGCTGGGCGAGAGGCAGTACTGGGGCAGGGCTGCCATGGGACAGCAGAGGAGGCCCAGGGAGGAGCGCCACTCACCGTTGACATAGAGGCTGTAGGGGCCCAGCTGGGTGATGCCTCTGGTCTTGTTGCTCACTTGGTGGTACAGCCCCACCCTGTCCAAAGGCGCAGCCCAGGGCTCCTTGCTGTAGGTGCACACGGCGTCCACCCGGGTCTGGTCCCTGTCACTGCCTGGCCTGCAAAACACAGGGACCTCCATGAGCACCCTCCTCTGCACATTCTCTATTCATGTCTGGGCCACGTGGCAGCTTTGCCATTTCTGAATGGGAATGCAAGCTCTGGCTTCCCAAAATATCTGTGTGTGTTTTGGTTGGCTCCTTCTGTCCACCTTAACTAACAGCGTGGAGGTGTTCATAAGGAAAGAGGCTTTAAAATCTCAGGGCTCATCCTGGGACTCCTCCATCTTCAGGGGGATTTGGGGGCAGGCAGTGAGGGGAAGCTCTAAGTGAGCAGGGCATTACGGGGACCCTTCTGCCTTCATAGAAGGGGACCCCAGAGCTTGTCCATGATGTGCATCCTCTTCACAACATGGGACTTGTATAGGGACAAAAATCCATACCTGAAGTCTGTTGTTTCACATCCTTGGAACGCCGGGCCAATGCTGCTTTCCTTCAGCAGGCGGTCAAGCTGCCAAGGGGAGAGTTTTCACAATAAAGCCATGGCCAGGTCCCTGCACTCTCTCCAACCTGAAGAGAGCAGGAATTAGGCCATGGCCATGAACAGATGTTTCACATACCAGGGTGTTCATAACCCTTTGTGTAGCATTGAACTTGGCTGAGTGAGGATTCTCAAGGTCGGAGGTGTAGGGGAGGTTGGTGATGGTGAAGTTGACGGTGAAACGCTCGAGTGTGGCAGCTGTCGTTGGTGGATGGGTGGGAGCTGGAAGAAACACAGATGGGGAATGTCAAGGGGCAAGGGTGTCAGGGCTCTGGATGGACAATCACAGAGTTCACAGGTCACTCCTGCCAGCCATGGGATTGCCAATCCATGCCTCTGTTTCTCCTTGTTCTGTATTCAATGATATGGCAGTTTTATTCCTAGTCTAAATGATGAATGTGTACTTTTCCTTTTAAAATACAGAGGTTAAGGTTTCTTTCATTTTCTTATTAGCAGATATAGACATTAATATATGGATATATAGGTAATTATATATCTGTTACACAATTATCCCAATATAATGCCAATATATTACAACAGTAAAATGATTAATAATCTAATATCGAAAACATTAAATTTTCAACTGAGAAAAACCATCCCCCTGGGGATTTTATGCATTTTAAGTGAGGTAGTTAGTGCAGTAAGACTGTACAGATTTTAAAAAAAAACCAGAATGGCTAGTAATAAAAAAAAAATAATAAAACTCATATGGCATATACTATAGAAATTATTATTGAAAAAAACAGCCAAAATTAAGGAGAAAATAAAAAAAGTATTTAGACAAGCACACTTTAACCATCATCGGCCTTTACTAAACAAAGGTATATATTAAAAAATTATTTCATAGAAAAAAATTAAACAAAATTACTCAGTTTTCATAACAGTGATAGAACTTACTCGGTTTCACACCATGACTAACACGAGGTATTGTTGTCGTTTCCAGAGGCACTGTGCTGCTGAGCCCAAAAAAAGGCGATTGAGAGCTCTGCGTAGTAAATGGACCAAAGGTCGAAAAAAGTAGATGGGAAGTTGTCGCTGCAGGAGATGTGCTCAAACTTACTGCTCTAGAAGAAACAAGCTTAGAGCTTGTCACAAGCGGAGAGGTCTCTGGCTGAGCCAAAGAAACAGAAGAGGCAAACCCAGAAACACCTGTGGTCTCTAAACCAGAAGTGGGAATTTCCAGCCTTCTGGTGATGGATGCAGTGGTGGATTCAACAACTGATGTGGCCAGACCAGCAGCTGTGGAGGTTGTCTCAAGAAGAGTGCTGCTGGTGGATGTAGTTGTGCTGAAAGTTGAGGGAGTGATCTCCAGAGTAGAGCTCAGAGGAACAGCAGAAGTGGTGGCAGAAGTTGCTCTTGTCTCAGGAGCAGAGGACATCATTTGTGCAAAGCCACTGGTGGTCGCACCTCCTATCTTTGTCACTGGGATTGCTACATGGCCACCAGGGGATGTTGCAGCACGGCTGGAATGGATTGGAGTGGTGGCTGAAGTCTTGAGGCTGGAGCTTTCTCCTGTGGTCGACAGGATTGAGGAGCTTGTCACATGTGAGGATGTCTCGGGCTGAGCTGAAGAGACTGAAGCTGTAGACTCAGATGTGGACTGCACAGTTGAGGTGGTGCCTTCCAGCTGGACGCAGTGGTGGACTCAATGACTGAAGTGGCCAGACCAGCAGCTGTGGAGGCTGTCTCAGGAACAGCACTGCTGTTGGGTATAGTTGTGGTG
>NW_005057097.1:0-2724 GCF_000277835.1 Geospiza fortis
GTGTTTTCTAGCTCATCAATTATCTCAGATAATAAGCTTTATTCCTTTTGTATTCATCTCATTCATATGCTAAACATATTAATTTACTGAGAATTTCTAGTCTTGGCCTGTTAAGTTTCTAAAAACTGTCTGAAAATTGTGTTGGCATCAAGACAGCCAAATTAACACAAGTTCTTAGTGAAGTAGGAACATTCACAAAAACTGCACCTGATTTCAGATCTTTGTGGTTTATATCAATCACATCATACCTGACCTCTGATCTATAGATCTTTAGAGAATGCAGTACACCACTGACCCAAAAAAGAGACAATTGCAAGTTTGCCTGAAAAGCTCTGACAGTCAATGAAACAAAAAAAAGAGCTGGGTTAATATATATGTGAAATAGTGAATTTCAGTTTCTGTTAGGCATTTTTTCTTGTCGATAATCCTTAGCACTCTAATTGCATGGTGTTTTGCGAAGACAAACAAATTACCTGCTCCAGACTAGTTGAGCATAACAAAAACAATTATGTATTATTTCCTTTTCTAATTATTTCCCCTGTTATAGTAAACAATAAACATACATAAACAAAGCAGGTTCTGGGTTTGCCTATGCTGGCATGTCAAGTTACAGCCTCTGTGAGAGCCTTAAGTCTAGCAGGAGCTTGAATGAAAATTGGACTTGTATACCTGAGTTGCAGAACTACCTGTAACATGGGAGCTCACATTCTACAACAGTCTTTTGTCCTAAAGTAAACATATTTGCTGTCAACCAAAAGTGATATTTTGGTCTTCATGGCCAAATCAATGGAGGAAAAAGAAATCCAGACAGTTAATGCCAGGTACTGCTCCATGTACATGCTAAAGTAGGAAGTGCTGATGTGTGGCTAATACTCAGCTAAGCTCTCATTCCACTGGTGTATCTCGTTCCATTCTTAAAGTCAACATAGGGCTTTTTAAGCTTATTTATGCCATTCTGTATGCTTATAAATCACTATTTTAAACAATTTTAATGGTCTATAATGCACTTATTCATGATTTTAAAACAGTTGGGACTGAGACACCTGCAATTGTCTACAGAATAATGAGGTATGGGTTGGGTCAGACAGAGATGGTGTAAATCCATTTCAGTAAAAAGTACTAAGTGAAGTGATAAAAGTGAGTTTAAAGACAGAGTGCTTGACCCATGGGAAGGAGGCTGCCATTGCTACGTTGTGGAGTGGAACTATCAAAAGTACAGTAGAAAAATGGTTGGGGGTGAAGAGGAGCACAGAGGAAAGAAGACTGGGCAGAGCAAAGGTGCTTTAAGAGAAATTAGATGCACTGAGGAACAGCATCTGACTTTAAAGAAGAGAACAAAGGTTGGCATTTCACATATAAGAACAAAGATGAAGTCGGTGAAGAGTTTCCAGAGGGGCCAATGGCGTACTAGAAAGAGGAGTGGAAGATTTTATAAGAGGGGAAGGATAGAGGGGGACTAGATTAGTTACATAATATGTGGAAACCCTAGACCAGGATTGCAGTCCTTTAAAACACTTGTCGAATCTAAAGATGTTTATCCAAGGGAGACAATTTCAGGATTTAAAGAGAAGGATATAGTGCTGAATTTTAGAGATAGGGCTATGTACCCATTTCACAACCACATGTTCAGGAAAGTGGAGGAAACCAGAGCAGGAAAGAAGTCTTAGCCTACCAGCAGAAAAAAAGGAATTGTAAACTTCCAAGAAATGGGGGACATACTGTGAGTTACACGGAGGTGCAAGACAAAGGTGCCACTAACAAAGATATTTAATTCTTTTCAGATAAAAATGTCCTTAACAGCACCATAAGTCAAATTCAGTGGTCATGTCAGAACATCTTTTAAAAGATAAAGAATCACAGTATTCTCTCAGAAAAATTTAAACATTCAACATACATCAAAAGGTCTTTGAATGCCTCTGCTCAAGAATGAAGACTTTTCACTGTACACCAACATGAACTAGTTATCGTTTGCAGGAATACTCACCTTGCATGATGATTCATATTATTAAAATATGGAGTGCTCCCAAGCACTCCCCATGAAATTGGTATGTCCACTGCTAAACAGGATTTGTTACCATTAATACAACTATTCTCTGTTCAGAATGGGGATAACATGACTGTAGAAATGGTGATGTTAATACCAAGTCATCTTACTTTCAGATGATAAAAATGCAATAGTTATATAACACTTTGCAATGTAGCTTGAAGTGGAAGTTATGCAAGCATGGTTTCATGTTTTTGGATGCCTTATGCACCCACTTTTTTAAGTGCCACTGTTGGGCTGCAAAGCGTATGTTTAGTGCATTTCACTGTGTTCCTGCAGGGTTGTTTGGAGAACTGAAAGGATTCAAGTAATTAGAAAATTTGAAGAATGGGGACTCTTGATAATGAGTCAAGAATGAAAGACACATAGCCTGTCTCCTGAAACAACCATTAAATAAATCAAAACATTATCACTGTCCCTGCCCTCCAATACATGCAGCATGGAACTGTTACGAGCTTTTTCCAATGCAGTTAAACAGACTCATATAAAGTCACATTATTGACAAAAGGAAAGGTATGCATTTCCAAAGGATGGACATCTCCATAAGCTGGATACTAATCTTGTCACATGAAAAAAAATAACATTCCTATAGTTGTAAACAGAAAAATGTTCTGGTAATCATCCTCTCAGGGGCCCCATTGGAAAATATTCCCCTACACATTTGAACTTTTTTTTTTTTT
>NW_005057098.1:0-2722 GCF_000277835.1 Geospiza fortis
GACTTAAATTGTAGTGTTTTGCATTTGGGCATGGGGAAATAATTGCATTTGCAGTTTTGTAGGCCTTGCTGTCTCATCTTCTGACTGCATTCCCAGATTACATAGTTTGTAATTTCTGCAGATTTACTTGCACTGGCAAATAATTGCAAGCACTAAAAAAATGCATCCACAGGAATAGAAAACAGGTTGAAGTCCTTTTCAAAACAAGGCCTTTGATAAACTGTTGTAGGAAAAAGGGCATGTGTTTGGAAAAGTATGAAGTACAGGATGTTTTATGTTTGAGGATGGCATATGTTAAAGTTTACTCTTCTATGAAACTCCTCTTCAAGGTGTTAACAATTTACCATAATTAGATGTGTTCATGAAAGAAGGCAGATGTTCTCTTTGGGCTGTGTCTGTGTTATGTTAGTAAAGAATAAGGTCTTTTTCTGGCTTTGTCACCCTGTCTTCTTCCTGACATAGTGTAGACAGGATTTCTAATATTAACTCCCATAAGCTGCAGAGGGTGATAAGGAAGTGGGAGGGAGATATTTTAATAGAAAATGACCTTTAGTTCTGCCTAGTGAATAGATTCAAAAGTTAATTGAGCTAACCACATTACTGCAGTAATTTGTTTGTGGATGCATTACCATTATGAGATTAAGTCTGTAATATTAGTATATTTGAGAATGGTCACAGGACAGACTGTAAGGGAGCTCACAACATCAAGGAGTGGGTGTACAGCTTGCACATTTTGCTCTGTTGAAACCCTGAGAAAACCATCTGCAAAGCCTCCTGCATTTTATCAAAATAATTTGTTAATGCTA
The DNA here is from genome assembly GCF_000277835.1 of Geospiza fortis. Lineage (NCBI taxonomy): Eukaryota > Metazoa > Chordata > Aves > Passeriformes > Thraupidae > Geospiza > Geospiza fortis. The sequence goes on from NW_005057098.1 coordinate 807, forward strand.
TTGAAATTCCTTGGGAAAGTTTAATATTACTAATGCAGAATACTTCTGCCTTTCTCAAAAAACCTATTTCCCCTCTTCTTATGGGCCTCCTTGGAAGCATGAGTGCAACCCTAGTGAGTTATTGTATGGGCCAGATAGTTTAATGCATGCTTTGAGAACTCTGCCATCAAAAACAGTGAAAAATGGCGTAGAGCCCAGCTGAACATGGCTGGAAAGTACAATTGCCATTCATTGCTGGCAAACAGCTGGAAGAACAACAAAACAAAATTTAAGCCCATCATGACTGTAGATATGTGGCCATGACTGTAGATATAAGGCCTGCCTTTCAAAGCTGCGCTGATGTTTCGGTCACGTTCTCTCTGTTAATGAGTATCTGCAACACTGCATTTATCTGTTCTGGGTATTTTGAGAAGGGGAGGGTTTGGCCAGACAAGGAAGTGATGTGCCAGATTAGCAGTGTTGGCTAAACATAGGATATTCTTGAGTAATTCAAACCTTTGAACTTGGGTTGTTGAGACTTAAAGTGAATTTGGCTATTGCATGTCCTGGCTTGCAAGACTGTTTTCAAAATATTTCCTAATTCTATTTGCTGTGCCTGACTGTTTCTACATCTTTCTCTCCAAAGTCCTCAGTCTAGTTAATAATAAGCATTGTAAGGAATCTGTCAGGAATGCAAATGCAGAAAAAGACCTCATCTATTTCTTATGCTGCTGTTGTGCCATTCCATCCTAGCCTTCCAGACTCAATTTAAAATTTGACTTTAGCACGGCAGAGGAATGGTGAGGGTCAGAAATCCACAATGGGGGCCGATTTTGTGAAAGTAGGGTTTGTGTGTGTGTATGTGTGTACATGGGAGAGGCACAGACTGGGTTAATTTGCCTTTAATTCATGCCCCTCTTCAAAAAATAACTTGTAGCATTTCTTCACTGTTTTTCCTATCTGTGCAGAAAGCAGCTATGATTTGATGCACATGGTCATTGTTTCATGCCTCCTTGTAATCTCTTCTATTTTGTATCAGCATCATACTCTTTTACATCTGCTGATTAATTCTCTTGCATTTATTTGTTTCTCTAAATGACATGCAATTCATTCATATCCTAGGCTACTTCTTGCCAGTGATTGATTTTTCTCTCTTAGATTTGTAAACCTATTGTAATACTTTTCTCTCCTTATGAGTAGTATTATCTTTTGTAATTTACACTTTAATCAATTTTAAAAACTGAGACTGGAAGCTTGAGTTGGGATTACACAAAAGCAGACTAAAGAATATGGCTTTGATTTCTATTCTGTGTGCAGTGCACACTTCCTAGGCACTTACAGGGAGTGGACAGAATACTCTGAATGAGATGAAGAAAAACATCAAGCCTCAGATCTTTGGAAGAAAAAAAAATTAGAGGAAGTTTGGAAGATATTTATGCCCACTGTGTTTTGTCTACTGTGAAAAAAACCAAAATTCCTTAGATGTGTCACTCTGCCTGACTGATGGTTTCAGAGCTCAAACTGACATGACTGTGGTTTAAAGGCAGATGGATGGAAGAGGAAGCCACTTGCACCATTCCAGAGGATGCCAGGACCTGCTTCCCTTGCAAATAGGCTCCCAAAATTCTGTTTTCAGATGCACATCTTACAGCAGCCTGAAAGTCTGGAATGAGCTTACATTCACAAACAGCTCTCAGTGTAGTGGCTGCAGTGACATCTGTCAGAGAGGGATACATGACAGCCACAGGTGATAATAGCTTCAGGAATTAGATTTTAATCTGCTTGTTTGTTGGGGTAATCCTTGTCTTAGAAAATTAAGGAAAGAAATGAAGAGGGAGGGAGAGGTGTAAAATGTGAGTAAAAAGGTTCTCCACTTCCCTTACACTCTTGTCACTGTTGCAGCCACTGGGATTTGGTTGCCTTTTCTTCTCCTTTTT
>NW_005057099.1:0-2722 GCF_000277835.1 Geospiza fortis
AGGCCAATATATTGTGTTAAACAAATTTGTATAGCAAATTTCATCTGCTGTTAAGAAATGGCAGATGAAAGAAGGAGTAAACTGTGAAATGTACTGAAATCGAACTCAATAAGTTTATGACTGATGTAGCAGAAGCATATTCACCAGAAATATAAAAATGGAAAAGGAACATGGTAGAAGTTGAGAAGAATCATTACAATAGATATGGCAACATCAGAGCTGCATTTTTGAAAACCAGAGAAAGAGAAGATTGATGGAAACGAGAAGGGAGATGAGCCTAGACAAGAATTTTAGCTGAACGCGAGATAGGAAAGCTGCATGTGAGGTATGTTTGACATGGAATGTTTCAGGCATTCCTTCAGTGGCAGAATCTGCAGTGAGGTTTGAGTTGGGGATGGTGTCCTCTGTGTGGGTATGAGTGACAGTGACAGTCTCATAGTGGCTAAGTAGGTAGGCATATATAGCCAGGGTAATGGTGGGAATATGTATGCAAATATATCTATATAGTTCAGAAAGTTTTTCTACTGAACATGCATACTGTTGGGTTTTACTGTTTTTTTCACTTTTCCTGGACTCTTTTACATGTGTACCATGTAATCAACCCCCGCCCCATAATTAATTGACTGCGGCTGAGCATTACTTAGGAATGCAAGAAATCTCTCAGTGTCTGATGGGAACTTTTCCTGGTAGTGTTTGACTGAAGTAGACCTTGTCTGCACTTTATTTCAAAGTCTTATTGTTCAGAGACTGTTCATACTGAATTTTCTCTCCTTTGTAATTTAAAAAGCAAGAACATCTGATTCAGTCTTTTTATATTTTACCATATAATACTAGACAAAGAGATCACTGAAAGAGTTTGCTGTAATGGCATAGTTAAAGTGTAAAAGCTGTAAGATTTCTCTTTGGAAAGATATTTGAAGAGGTCAGTCTCCATACTAAGCATGGTGATGTTTGGATAGACAAAAAAAGAGTCTGCCATTTGGATTCAGACAGGTAGGTCATGGCTTTAACTATCTGCTCACTGAAAGGAAAAAAATAGATACAAGATTTCATACTATTATTCTCCATTTACAGTTGGCAGATAAGTTTAAAACAGTCTTACTTTTGAGTTTATCCCCTACTTGAGAAAATACTGCACTTTTTCCTTTGAAAATTCAACGTCATTTAACTAAGAAGAGTTTATTTGAGTGTGACTGTATATTCTGCTGACTTGCTATTGTGTAAGTCCTTCTAAAATGCTCTTTATTGAGCCACAACAAAGATTCCTTTTTCCTTAAGGCAAAAGTACATGCAGAAGATATTGTTTTCTCTCCTTCTCCAGCAGTTGAACAGCAGCACTGAAATGGAGATTCAGATACCTACTCTTGCAACAGGCTGCATACTGAAGGCTCAGCCTGAAGACAACCACTGGAATGCTGAGATAATTCAAAGACTTGATGTATTGGACATGACCTGAAATGCTGAAATATTCCTAGGCATTTTTTTTAGGTATTATGTTAGTGATGGAGCTCCCATGACATTTTCATACTATTTCAGCTCTTTACAATTTTCCACTAAAAATTATCTTTTCAGATGAATTTTTGTATGTGCATGAGAGTAGTACTTGAAGGTGCTAAACTGGCAACACTTAAAATCTATTTAATGGATATATATAGCAATGTCGGTACAGTACCCAGCTCCCAGCAGTGTGCCAGTAATACCACATTTCTTCTACCAAAAAGGCAACTGAACATTTCAAAATCCATGGTTTTCTGCTGAGACTGGCAAAGGCCTTGCAGAAATAAGAAGATCAGACATTCTGAATGTTTCTTTCATTTGGATCATGAATTCTCCCTCCTTTTTCCCTTACTTGAAATAATCTGACTCTACTAGCATCTACAAAGGGGGAATTACCTTTTAATAGTTGTTTTAATAGCCAGAAACTTTCAAAGAATGATGAACAAAATATAAACTGGTAGTTCTACTTAATTTCTGTGCTGTATGTTTATTTACTTCTAATTACTACATTGGGATGATTTGTTGGTAAGCCCTATCTTTGCAGTGCCCAGAAGGTTAGAGAGACAGTGAATAAATTTTAGGCACTTCACAGTTCTTTTCATTTTATTGATGTGGGTTTTTTTCTGTTGAGGAATGAGGGCAAGTATGCAAGCTGACTACAGAAGATAAAAAAGAGTGTGTGCATGTTATTTTCAGAAATGAAAGTGTGAATATGCTTTTGGACAGGGAAAAAAGGAGAGGGAAAAAAATATTTGGGACAAGAAAAAGTAAGACAGAAGGGCAAAGAGGTCTTGAGTCATGGGACAGAGTACAAAAGGGAAAAGGAGGAAGGAGCAGTTGAGGAATGTGAGGTGCTAATGAGGAGCAGAGGCAGGCAGCCATTAATTAACTTCTGTTTGATCACCTATTCCTGCCAGAACTATATCCGTAGAGACTGGAATAATCCTAGCATTGCAGCCTATCCCAGAGGGTTGAACTAAAAGTCCATACATCTGCTTTGACATTCTTATTTAAAGGATTCATAAATTCTTCTGTTGTTCTACAGGGTGCTCCTCTCCCATTCTCTGTGCTGAATGCTCTCATTCGTTGAAGCTGTCTGCACTGCTCAGCCTGAGCTTCCCTCAGGGCCAAATTTGGAGGCAGTTCTTTTTACTGTTCCTTCCTGTTATATGTGATTTGGGCTGTCCTGCCAATCACTGTGTATGGGACTAAAGCAGGGGTTTTG
>NW_005057100.1:0-859 GCF_000277835.1 Geospiza fortis
CATAGGTAAGGGGATAAGGACCAAGATGGCCACCTGTCAAGATGGCCGCCAATCAAGATGGCCACCTACCAAGATGGCCGCCTACCAAGATGGCTGCCATGGGTGTTGGTATAAGGACCAAGATGGCCACCTCTCAAGATGGCCGCCTGTCAAAATGGCCGCCGTGTGTGAGGGGAAAGGACCAAGATTTATTGATTTTTCGGGGTGTATTTGTTAAATTTTGGATTTATCTTTTAATATTTTTGGTTTATTTGATGACTTTCGGCGGTTTTTGTTGATTTTTGGGCTCGTTTGTTGATATTTTGTTGAATTTTGGGTTTATGACTTATTAGGGTTTATTTGTTGACTTTTGGGGTTTTTTTCTGACTTTTTGGGGTTTTTTTTGTTGATTTTTTGAGTTTATTTGTTTATATTTTTTGGGTTTTGTTGATTTTTTTGGGGGTTTATTTGTTTTTTTGGTTTTTTGCTGATTTCTTGGGTTCATTTGCTGATTTTGTTTATTTGTTGGTATGTTCTTGATATTCGGGTTTATTTGATTATTTTTTGGGTTTTTCATGAATGGGTTCATTTGTGGATGTTTCAGGTTCATTTATTGATTTTTGGCTTTTTTTTTTATTTTTAGGCTCATCTGTTGATTTTTTGGTGATATTTTGGTTCATTTGTTGATTTTTTGGTTGATTTTTGGGTTTATTTATTGATTTTTGGAGTTTATTTTATCTTTGTTAGGGTTCATTTGCTGATATTTTGTTGAATTTTTGGGTTCATTTGTTGAATTTTTGGGTTCATTTGTTGAATTTTTGGGTTTATTCGTTAATTAGGCCACGGGAGGGGGGGTTGGGCCCTTAATGAGCCTTAATGA
>NW_005057100.1:1040-2722 GCF_000277835.1 Geospiza fortis
CCCCCAATTAACCCCTAATTAACAACCGCCAATTAACACCCCCCAATTAACCCCTCAAATTAACAACCCCCCAATTAACACCCCAAATCCTCTTCCCTAATCAACCCAATTAAGACCACCCCCAATTAATAACACTCCACAGTCAACACCCCTAATTAACAGTCCCTAATAAATGCTTCACTTCCTACCAGCCCCTAATTAACAGCAGCTAATTGAGATCTCCAATTAATAATCCTCTAATTAATTAATAACCCCCCAAAAAGCCCCAAATTAATACCCCAAGAGACTTAATTAACAATGTACTTAATTAATAGTCCCTAATAGAAACCGATCTAATTACCTGACCATAATTAATAACTCTTAATTAACCCCTTGATTAATCTCCCAATTAAAAGCCCTTAATGGAGGCCCTAAATCACCCCCATTTATTAGCCCTTAATATAAATAGTTCTAATTAATGGCTTTTAATTAAGCCCCCGATTACAACACTAATTAATAACTAATATTGACCCCTCTAATCACTAATTAATTAAAACGGACACCCTAATTAACTCCCCATTAATATCTTCTAAGAGAAATTCTTCTAATTACAATTATTTTAATTAATCATCCCAAATACCCTCCCCCAATTAACCCTTTCACTTAACAACTCTCAATTAACCCCTCTAATTAATACCTCGTTAATTAATGCCCGGAATTAACCCCCAGACCCCCCCAATTAACCCCTCATTAATCCCCTCTTAATTAAGCCCCCGAACGAATTCTTCTCCATTAATTAACCCCCTCTTACTTAACCCTCCAAATTATCACCTCCTAATTAATTAACCCTTGATTACCCTCCAAAATTCCAAATTCCCCCCCCCAAAATTCCTTTTTTTGGAATAAACCACCCAAAAATCCCCCCCAATTAATAACCCCACCCTTAATTACCTTCTCCATTAATTAATCAATTCATTAATTAACCCTTAATTATCCCCAAGAATTTCAAATTCCCCGCCCCCCCCAAATTCCCTTTTTTTGGAACAAACCACCCCAAAATCCCCCCCAACTCATTAATTACCCCGTTAATCACCCCTCCCTTAATTCCCGCCTTCATTAATTAATCAATTCATCCCAGTTCATCCCAGTCACCCCAAACTGATCCCAGTCCATCCCAGTCACCCCAAACTGGGATCCCAGTCCATCCCAGTCCATCCCAGTCACCCCAAACTGGGATCCCAGTCCATCCCAGTCCATCCCAGTCACCCCAAACTGGGATCCCAGTCCATCCCAGTTCATCCCAGTCACCCCAAACTGATCCCAGTCCATCCCAGTCACCCCAAACTGGGATCCCAGTCCATCCCAGTCCATCCCAGTCACCCCAAACTGGGATCCCAGTCCATCCCAGTCCATCCCAGTCACCCCAAACTGGGATCCCAGTCCATCCCAGTTCATCCCAGTCACCCCAAACTGATCCCAGTCCATCCCAGTCACCCCAAACTGGGATCCCAGTCCATCCCAGTCCATCCCAGTCACCCCAAACTGGGATCCCAGTCCATCCCAGTCCATCCCAGTCACCCCAAACTGGGATCCCAGTCCATCCCAGTTCATCCCAGTCACCCCAAACTGATCCCAGTCCATCCCAGTCACCCCAAACTGGGACCGCCCCCCCAAACTGGGATCCCAGTCACCCCAAACTGGGA
>NW_005057101.1:0-2722 GCF_000277835.1 Geospiza fortis
CCTTTTGCACATCCTTCAGAGAGGCAGAAAAAATCTTCTGAGCCGTGGGCAAAACAGCACCCCCCCACGGTGCAGGGGAGCTGGAACCAGCAGTTCCTGTCCTTGGATGGATTCTTCTCCTGCTGGCTCTGGGTTCTCTTCCTCAGAACAGAGAAAAGAGCTGCATGCACTGGAAAAATTTGACACATGCCCTCACCCCGCTCATATTTCTCCCCAAAATAGAGATCCAGTGTCTGCCAGGCTCTCAGGTCCAGTGAGGACCTCCTATCTGTGAAAAACCCATTAAATTTTGCCCATCTGAAAAACTCATAGATATGTCTCTTCACCATATGAATTCTGTCCTGCAAAGCCCAAAATCTCCACATCCAAATAATGTCTTCCTCTGAGAGAGAAAATTGAACTTCTGTTTCTGAAGGCACCTCTTCCCAACTGTCCCCCCACATTTTGTGTAGGACAGTATTGTCAGGAGGGGAAGAGTTAACAGTACCTTGCGACAGTGTCCAGTTTCAGCAAGCTGGTCAGCATAGGAATTCTGTGAAGGTCTCCTGACATACTGTCTGGGAAAATTCAGCAGATCTTCTGTATGTTTAGCCTCGGCTGTGTACTCTGCCCGATATCAGGGTCTTGGTTCTTCAGCTCCAGGCTACAGGCAACGTCTGGGGTCACCATTTACTGTATTTGTGGGGTGCCCAGACGAAGGAGGGAATGATGACTCCGACTCCATGTTCTTAGAAGGCTAATTTATTATTTTATGATACTATATTGTTTTAAAGAATACTTAACTAAACTATACTAAAGAATACAGAAAGGATACTTACAGAAGGCTAAAAAGATGATAATGAAAACTCATGACTAGAGCCTCAACACAGCTTGACCCTGATTGGTTAATAAGTCAAAACAATTCACATGCAACCAATGAAATAATCACCTGTTCAATAAACAATCTCCAAACACATTCCACATGTGAGCAAAACACAGGAGAAGCAAATGAGATAAGAATTTGTTTTCCTTTTTCTCTGAGGTTTCTCAGCTTCCCAGGAGAAAATCCTGGGCGAAGGGATTTTTCAGAAAATATGACTGTGACAGGCCAGTCACAATAGGATGTTTCTTCCACTCATTTCCAATCAGGTTCACATCAGCTTCAACCAAAGTAAAATCCTGTGATCCCCCTATCACGCCAGTGATAGAGACAGATTCTGCCCCCACATGTCTCAATGGGATTAATGTACATTGCGCACCAGTATTGACCCAGGCTTTTTATTTTTGTGGTTCTGATGTGCCATGCCAATGAATCCACACAGTCCAGAAAACACAGTTTTCCCTAGCCTCTACTGGCCAGAGGCAGGGCCCCTCTAAGCCTGGTTATCCCTCTTTCCTTGGGCATATGTCTTGGAGGTTCCTTCAAGGGGACTGGACATGTCTTCATCATCATACCTGGCAATTCGGCTACAAGCAACTGGAGCTGCTTTCCTTTTGGTGGAACTTCCTCTCTGAGTCTTGCCTTCCTTCAATTCATGCACCCGTTGGGCCAGAGCAGCAGTAGATTTTCCATCCCATCTCTTCATATTTTCTCCACAATCACGCAGGAAGAACCACAGCTCAGCTCGTGGGGTGTACCTTCCCTCTCCATCTGGGGAACGTCTGCCTTGGATACCAGAACCTCTGATCTTTACTGCCGAGATTTGGAGAAGGTCTTCTTTAATCTCCTCTCATCCCTCTCATCCCGCTTCATTATTACTAAAGCAGAAGCATATTCGTGTGGCCCAAGTCATACAAGTTTTCGCCACATCACAGATGTACACAGTACCAAGTCTGGATTCCTAGTTGTTATGTCATTTGAGAAGATAATCTCTGCCACTCCATTTCTCTCAGGTGTTGGATCCCTTGTTTGATAGCTTTCTGTGGCATTCACATTCTCTGAAAAAATTCCTTCGCCCAGGATTTTTCTCCTGGGAAGCTGAGAAGCCTCAGAGAAAAGGGAAACAATTCCTATCTCATTTGCTTCTCCTCTGTTTTGCTCATGTGGAATGTGTTTGCAGTTTGTTTACCCACAGGTGATTGTTTCATTGGATTCTGGTGTGAGTTGTTTTGACTCTTTGGCCAATTGGGGCCAAGCTGTGTCGAGACTCTGGAAAGAGTAACGAGTTTTCATTATTATCTTTTTAGCATTTACTAAGTATTCTTTCTGTATTCTTTAGTATAGTATACTATTCTTTAATATAACATAGTATTGTAAAATAATAAATTAGCCTTCTGAGAACATGGAGTCAGATGCATCATTCCTGCCTTCGTCAGGGCAATCTCAGCAAATACAATAGTCTTCCACTGGGTTTGCTGCATATAGAGATCGTCTGCACACAGGTATCTTTGTGCTACACTTTCCAAGACCTGTGCCCAGAGGTTGTGAGGATTAGCCCTCCTCATCATTCCTTGGTCAATAATGGGATCATGTGACAGGGATCCCAAATGCCTCGCTTCAGTGACGTCCATAATTGTAGCCTTGCCTGCAACATCCCAAAGATGGACTAACCGACTAATTATAGATTCATCAGGTCATCAACTGTAATCCTTACTTAGGCCACGAAGGTACTTCAGGGAAAAGGACTCAATATTAGCTTCTGATCTTGTGCCAGTTGCTTTGACTCCTGATTTTATGTCAGGAAGTGTTAAGGATCCTTCTCCTGCATCAACATCGTCATCATCATCATCCACTGGTCAATCG
>NW_005057102.1:0-2722 GCF_000277835.1 Geospiza fortis
AGATTGATGTGTGCTGTAGGGAGTTATACTGAAAGAAATCCATTACAATTGTCTGAATTAATAATGATGTTTGGGCATGAAAAGTTACTGGTTTGTTATAGAAGCATCTGATAGCTCCTAGACATAGGTCATCCTTCTTTGTGCATGTATGCCTTGCACACAGCAAAAATGTATCCTTACAGAGAATTTATAGTTTCTGCCTGTGTTGTTCAAGTGACCTGGCCATGAGCTGCATCTGGAGTTAGAATTTTTCTATCAGTGGTCCACTCCTGGGAACATCTTTTTCAGAAACCTCTTGGAAGTGAATTGCATGTGAATGGATTAATCTGAGAGTTGTCCATTTGTGCCAAGGCACTGTATTTTCTACCTACCCTGTTGTCCCTTTGTTGATATGTTGTAGGCCAGATAAATTTACCATGTTCTTTTCCTGCTGCCCTTTTCCCTGTAAATCCTTAAAAGAGGATATTTATTTCCATGCTGAGAGATCTGGTTGCTTAGCCAGAATAGTCTTGGCCACAGCTGACTGCTGAAGACTGCTTTATCAAATTAGATGTGCATAACAGATTTGCCAATCAGGTGGAAGAGTGTTGCTAAGATAAATTCATACAGTCTCTGTGCATGAAAAACTTCACTACTGTTGGGTGAAGACTCTTGAGGCTTTTTTGGTGGTGTCTTCAGGGGTCTGTTAGTCTCTTTTGTGAATGGTTTCTCTGTAGTTTAAAAATAGTCTGAACAGTTCTTGTCTTATTAAAATGTATTAGCTGGAAAGAGTCTTCCTGATATACTTAATGCAAAAGATACCAAGTCATTTAAATGTGTTTAATTGTTAAAAAAGGAGGGGAAGCTGCCTTAGTAAAATCACAGGGAAGAAGAATAATGATATAGCAAGAGACTTTAGCATTCATTGCTTGTATTGGTTTGTTGAATAAATTATATGCGTGAGTGTTGAAATTGCTCTGACAGGGTCAGAGCTGGTTGATTTTCAAGGCTCTTCTCCTACAATAATGATCCATCCCCACATGCAGGAAGGCAGGCAAAGATGGCAGGAGGCCCACATGCACAAACAGGAGTTCCTGACAAAGCTCAAACATAAAAAAGGAAGCGCACAAGAGATGGAAATACAGTCAGGTAACATGGAGACCCTGTCTGAGAGTGCAAGTATGCCATTAGGAAAGCCAGGGCCCACCTGGAGCTGAATCTAGTGAGAGATTCAACTTGTGAAAGGTAAGGAAAAGGGCTCCTGCAGGTGTATCAGCAAAAGGGAGATTAGGGAAAATAATAATGAGCCTTCTTATGAAGGTAGGACAGGGTTAAAAGAAGGACATGAAAGAGGGCAAAGAACTTGGAACCTTCTTTGCCTTGATCAATATTGTTAAGACTCACCTTCAGAAATCCCAGGCCTCTGAAACTCATGAGAAAGTCTGGGGCAAAGAAGAGTTACTCTCACTGGAGGAGGACTGGTTCAGGGAACATTTAGACAAACTGGACACACAGGAGTCCACAGGACCTGATGGCAGGCTCATGCAAGTGCTGGTGGAGTTTGACGATGTCAGTGCAAGACTTGATAATATTTGAAAGGTGATGGTGACTGGGGGAGATTCCTCAAGACTAGTAGAATATCACCCTGTTCTTCTACAAGGACAAGGATAAGTTGGCTAGTGGTACCTCAGTCTCTGGGGAGGTGGTGGAGAAAATAATCCTCAGTATCACTGCCAAACAAGGAAGGACAAGACAAACATGTGAAGGACAAGAGGATGACTGGGAGAAGTCACCATGTTTTTATGAATGGACAGTCGTGCTTAACAACCCAACGGACTTCTGTGATGACATGACTGCCTTCATAAATGTGGGTAAAGCAGTGGGTGTTGTTCATCTAAACTTCAGCATGGAGTTTGAGCTCAATCCTGTCTTCTGTAATGTCATAACAAACTGGTGGAAGTATGGGCTATGTCTGTGGATAGTGAAGTGGATAGAAAGCTGGCTGACTTGGGCTCTGATGAGCAGCGTGGTGGCTCCAGTAGGGTTTAACCTTTCATTAACAACAGTGGGGTGTGCACCCTCAGGGAATTTGCAGAGGATACACAATGTGCAGTGGGAGTCGATGGCACCAGCTAGTGGTGCTGCCATTCAGAGGGAGCTCAGCAGGCTGGAGAAGCAGGCAGACAGGAGACTTGGGAAACTGAGTTCAGTGAAGGGAAATACAAAGCCTGGCCTCTGACCAGGAAGTGCCCCATGCTACATTGCACACGGGGGGCACATTGTCTGGGAAACAGCTTTGTAGGGAAGGACTTGAGAGTCCAGGCATGCAGCAAACTGATCGTGCACCAGCAGTGCGCCATCGTGGCAAAGATGGCCAGCAGCCCCCTGAGCTGCACGGGGAAGAGTGTTGGCAGCAGGGCAAGAGAGGTGACCCCTCCTGTCCGCTTAGCACTGGTGTGACACACCTGGGGTGCTGCATCCAAGTCTGGGCTCTCCAAGAGAGACATGGACATACTGGAGTGAGTCCAGCAAAGGACCATGAACATCATTGATAGATTGGGACCCCTGACGGACAAGGAGAGGCTGAAGGAGCTGGATCTGTTTAGCTTGGAGAAAAAAAGGTTCAGGGAGAAGCTCCAACATGTAAATACCTGGTGGGATGCAATAAAGAAGACAGAGCCAGACTGTGGTACTTAACAGGACATGAATCAGTTTACACAAATTGAAATACAGGAAATTCTGT
>NW_005057103.1:0-2721 GCF_000277835.1 Geospiza fortis
AAAAAAAAAAAGGCAAAAAACCTTCTAAAAAACCTGTAATATTTCCATAGTGTATTTCTAACAGTTTATTACAGACTTTAGCATGGAGTTAGTTTTGTCTCGGGCACTCCAGTGAACCTGGGTTCTAGGGAGAGAGCAGGACTCCTGTTAACACTGGGAGAGATGACTGCTGCTGCTGCTGTCTGCCAGTTCTGCATTCCCCATTTTAAATTCTGATAAAACCCACTTGATGTCAACACTTTGAGATCCTGCATTCTCAAAGCCTTTTCTGTTAGAATCAAAACATGAGAATAGAGGAACCTGTGCCTGGCTGACACTGAATGTTAGCACGATGTGCACGAGCCTGGCCAGATGAACAAGTTAGATCAGAAGTGCAGTTTTTGCCCCATAAATGTCTGTTTTCTGGGCAGTGAACTGTCTGGGTTTGGCTCTGGTGTCATGCTGAAACGCCAGAACTGGAATAGAGTACAGAAACCAGGACACCTGATTTGAGTCCTAGGGTTTCATTCACTGAGAGCTGGATTTTCCTGAGCTTGATTTGGAATTGGAATTGGAGAAGCCAAGACTCAGATTTATGAAATTCTTTGGTTTCATATATGTTTTTAATGATATCCCTAGAGCATTTTGGGGCCATTCAGAAGAAAAAGGAAGAGATGCAGGAGTGTGTACTTCTTATTTTCCATAATGCAGTTGCATATGGCTGTACTACATTTAGTTAGTATTTACATAACTCAGAGGGACATCTTTTAGCCTCGTGAATTCTGTCTGTAGTTTGAATTCACACCTTTGATGCTTTCCTTTGTGGAGAGCATTAGACTTGGTTATAGGTCAAGACAAAAGTGTCATAGAGCATCACCTGAATCATCTCCATCCTCAGCCTGGTTCAGTTTCAGCCTTCTTAAAGACATGCTGATGGTTCAGCTGCTGATTTCTGTCTCCAGATAATGTCAGTCCATACTAATGAATGTCATTAATTGATTAAAATGGTTTATGAGATGACTGAGATTTCAAGGAGTCCAAACCTCAAGTATGATGGCAGAGAAGCTGCTGATCATCTGTGTCTGACAGGGCTGGAGTAATTTCTGGGAATGCCCTGATAACTTGCATCCAAGATTCCTGGAGAACTGTCATTTTGAAGGCATTTTAATTAGATGTTGTGGAGAGCAATTGTGTGATGTGGATTATTAGGGAGAAAAGTAAATTCCATAAAGCTTTGGTCCCCGTGAGTTTTCTTTTTGTCCCTAAACCTTCAGCACCTGTGAACTGCAGGTTCAGAGCAGGTTTGAATGCTGGAAACAGGACTAATAGGATCAAGGGTAGTAGTCACCCTGCTACTGAAATGGATGAATTTTTGCACCTGTGTATATGCCTTAAACATTTTTTGGCACCAAAAGTGTCATCTTCATCTCTTCTGATCCAACATTTTAATGGTCTGCCACGGCTGTTCATGCTTTTGTAATGTTGATGGATAGTTCTCATAACGTGCCTTGTCAGTAGCTCTGTTTATTTGTCGTGGCAGTGTTGCATGCCTGTGCTACTTCATTCTCAGCAAGGACAATACAGTTGCCATTCTTCTTTGTTCTAGGATGATTTTTTCCTGCTAGGAAAACTGAATGGGTGCAGCATTAGTCAGGGACCGTAGTTTTTAACGCCTGAGAAGAAACATTGTGATTGTCTAGTCTGACGTCTTCAAAACCTCATCCAGCAAGTTTGGCATTGACTTGTAATTTGCAGCTCACAAGCTTTTCATTCTGTTCATGAATGTGTGAGGGAACAAATGACAAGTTTAGGGGTTGAGTCTCAGTTCTTTACTCATGTGATAAAGGTTGTTACAGCCACTGGTTGCTTGTAGAAGTACCTGGGCTTCTAAACTGAGTGCACCAACAGTTTTCCTAATGACTTGCTCAAGGTGCTCATAGGTACTGAAGGACAGAGTTATGTTTCCCTTTCTTCACATGAATAAAACCTAGTGCAGCTACTGAAATAACCAGTTTGAGTCTTCATGATGAAGCCTTTGTTTTTGAATGTACCAGGACTTGGCCTTGTATTCATCCTGAAGACAGTTTTCTCTCTGCAGTGTGGTTGACTCCTGTGTGCATCTGCAGCTGTATTTTTAGAGCTGGATGTAATATTTCTAGAGACAATAATATACTTAATCTAGTGCTAGATTACTGCCAGGATTAGATGTGGAGGGCTGTGTTTTCAGAAGTGCTGTTAGAATTCAGTGGCACCTACAGTTTCCAGCTCTGTGTCGCAACCTCACAAATGAACAATGTACTGGAAAGAAATGGAAACAATTTCATTAAAATATTAATAAAAATAAAAGAATAGGGAGGCTGATGACTAGGTATACCTTCCTGGTGAGCGGGCATGCAGAGACAGTGAGCTTAGATGAGATAAAAAAGAAAATGGGAGACAAGACAAGAATTTCAGAGGTGTGGTTTATCTGGCACTGGTGCTTGTGGCTGAGCTGGTAATGCTCTGATATGCAGTAGATACACTCACAGGCAGTTGCACCTTTGAAAATAAGATAGTCCTTCTTCATGCCTAATCCTTACATCACAGGAGTGGCTCCAAATGTACAGTAAAACCTTTGATCTGTGCTTCGAGAGTGGTGCTGGCAGAAAATCATGAGCATTGGCTGCGGAGGTGTTGGGATGTGGGTCAAACTGAAACTTTCTATCAGTACTTTGGATCTGAGTCTGACTTCTTTTTTTTTTT
>NW_005057104.1:0-2717 GCF_000277835.1 Geospiza fortis
ATGCGGGATACCTCTGCAAAGGCATGCGCATTTACTGGCTCTCAGAGTTCTTTTTTATCCTGTAAAATGTTACATATGCATTAGGCTTTGCAATACATCAATGCATAATTATTTCCTGGCTCCACCTTGTCCTGCTTCGTATATTAATTATCTTATCAGTCCCTTGCGCCTGTGCCTGCGTACTTGTCTCTGGTGGTTGTCTTGGGGGTCTTTGGGGCTCGCAGGGGGCTGAAGTAAGTAGTCTTTATCAAAGCTGACCTTCTCACCCCGTCTTTTTGCGCATGCTTACTGATCCTTTGGTCACAGTCCAAACCATGAGGTTGGTTTAATCTGGTTCGAGAGTCCAGACGAACCTTGTTATCTTGGTAGCCTTGTAACTTTGTCCTGTTTTGATGAACATCATCCTTCCCTTATCACACATCCTTGCATTCATTCATGTTGCTCTCGCACGCATACCCTGTCTTCCCTTTACAGGCAGTTAGCACAGTAAAATGCAGCAAATATTAAACAATATTTCATCTAAATATCTATCTTTAATCAATACCTCCTCTAATTCCTAACCCCATATCTCAGTCCCCCCATTTTATAAGGCAGTAAATTCTTTTAGTTAGTACAGAAATTCTTTTTCCCAATCTCTACGATATGTCTCTCATAATGCTTTGCCATGTACTCAGGATAAAGAGGTTAATATTGCTACTTGTTGCAGCATTTTCCAATTCCAGATAAGTATCACAAAAGACAGTGCTAAACTTATACCAACTAATATCAATAAAACAATAATGGGGTGACACAATTTATTTAGAATCCCAGTTGCAGTCGGCGACCATCCAAAAAGTGAATCCCACCAGTTGTGACTCGTGTCTTGTTTGACCCTTTGCAGGACCTTGTTTACTTCTTTTGTGTCATGATGGATGGTGATTAAAGTTTTCTTCCTGGCTTCTTGAATATCTTTTAGAATTTTGACAAGGTCCTGATGCCTCGTTAATTGTCTCACTAAGGTGAGGTTCATTCCAATAGGTATAGGTAACAACTTGTGATGCATTGTGTGGTTAGACCTAATTAGCTGGTGGGATACAACTGGTGCTAAATACAGAAAGTCACATCCAACAATCTTTACAAAATTACAAATACAAAAGTTAGAATGATTATTACTGAGTAAAGTTACATTATCTTCGTCTATTTCTACAAAAGCACACAAAGTCCTCAAACATGCACAGCCCTGACCGATATATACAAGTACAGTTCTTTGACTATCATCTGGGTGAATCTTGAAGTGACAAACGCTTTGCTCAAGACATATGTCTTGAGCATTAATTGTGTTGCTTTCACAAATAAACCTTTGTTGTTCCCAGATAACACAGGATTCTAGATTCACAGTTTGCCATTTCTCATTCACACTCCGTGCCCGTGTTCTGTATTCCAAAGGATAAAGCACTGATCTCTCATGATTTGATCCTAATGCTATAATGGGGCAAATGACATAAACTGTGTCATTTCGTGTAGTGAAAGGCAAACAGCCGTGTTAGGGATACAAAGGCAGTAGCCATGTTAGCAATAGGACCATAGGTAAAAGTTACCAAAGTCCAGCAAGATTGAAATTTCTTTTCAAAATCAGTAGCATTGTCCCAGACAGCTTTTCAAATTTCAATCGGAAAGGCTCCTTCACTTCCTTCTCTTATAATTAAGGCAGCTGTTGATTGAAACCATTATTGTGCCTGTATACAGCTAAAAGCCAAAGACACATTACTCTGAGCCATAGCAAGTGCATCTATGATTAACCTATGGTCTTGGTCCTCTGCTTTTTCCCAGCTTGGTAAGACTTTTGAAACCTGCCACTGACTGGTTCCCAATGCCAACAAAGATGACTGTAGGGGTTGTTCTAATTTTGTTAGATCACTTGTTGCAGTGGCTAATTTATTCATTAATATTTCTGAATCGATTCAATTTAGAACTCCCAGCCCTCTCCCTAATATTCCAGTCAGATCCCTTTGCATTCTGCCCCTGCTGTATGCTTGCCCTTGCAACCATGTTGTCCAACCCTCAAAGGATGTCTCTAGGAAAGAAGAGCAGGCTGGTTGAATTTCAGAGATGTTAGTTTGCATTACTAATTCAACACGCTTGAGAGACCATTCTGGATTAAACAACAATTGCTGTTGGCCCATATTCCTTATTACATATGGGCCAATTTCATAAATTTCAGGTTCAAATCTAGGTGGTGTGATTTGGGTTTGAGCTGGAATGCTGGCATAGGTTGTAATGGGCTCAGTTGTGGCATTCATTTTAAATTTGAAGGAGAGCCCAACAGTATCATGGGTCCAAAGACAAACCACCTCAATGGTCTGCACTAATGTAAAGTTATACCAACAGTCTAATTCACTTGAATGACTACAAACCTTCCGGTGTTTGTCTGTAGGAATGGTTGAAACATTAATTTGGATTGTTTTCTTATAAGAGGTTCCATTAATCATCTGACATCCTATTCTAATTTCCTCTTCTATAGTCCCTTGAAGTGACCACAATCTTTGTTTTTGCCATTCTTGCCTTCCATATACTTGGTTTCCATGCATGACTACAGTTGATAGGTTTAAATCTTTTATATCAGAATACTGTCCCATGGATCCAGTGTACTGAATAAAAGCTTGGGACCAAGGTCACTCAGCATAGTCCTGGCTAGAGATTTTTTCTAATTCTTGGATTGCAATTATGATTACAAACAA
>NW_005057105.1:0-2716 GCF_000277835.1 Geospiza fortis
GAGCTCAGTATTAATCTGAGGAGGAAGTGGAGAAGATGCTAAAGCACAGTATTTACCCCCATTCTGTTAAGCACTGTGCTGGAGAAGAGGGGGTCAGAGAGGCTTAGAAACCCATATAACCATGGCCTGAAGATTTAATTCTGGAGAGAGTCCCAACATGGAATTTTAATTGTCCTAGAAAGCATGTCAGCTTCTAAGCTTGTGTTTTGCATTGAAACATAGAAAATGTACAAGATCCATAGTGCAAAGCTGTATAAATAATGTATATGCTCACAGGAGCAGGAAATATGCTGCTGATCAGACAATGTCAACTTAGATGAATCCTGTCCTGAAAGCTGCACTTTAAATGTAAGCAGTAAACCCACTATTGACATGTGGCACTACCAACTGAAACATCAATAGTTATAAAAAGAGTATTTCCTAATGCAGAATCATTGCTTGCTTTGCTTGACTGGACAGATGCTTCTACTTCCCATGAAAGAAAAATAATTTCCATATTAGCTCTCTGAGTGCCCAACACAGCCTATCTGTCCCACTAATGCTCCCATTCTTAATCACACTGTTGAAAATGGGCAAAATTTGCTTGCTGGTCTCATAAAGCTTAAGAGGGAGGTTTGACTGTCACTGGGCATGACATGGAGCAGTTTAAGTGTTGGCATATTTACAGCTGCTCTCGGGTTACTTCTGCTCAGTCTGGGAGCGGGCGCAACACAAATTCCTTCTGTGGAACATCCTCATCCCATATGTGAGACTGCTTCCATTGTTCTCTGGCAACTTGACTTACACATCATTTCCAGAGTTTATGGGCAGAAAGCACAACTCTGGCTGGCTGTAGATTAACATTTCTCTGGTTAGTCTTTAAAATGGCTGAAGCATTCCATTTGTTCAACCGATGAGAGCACTGCCGTAAGCAGCAAGGAAATCAAGAGGCTGAAGTGCTGTGAATGCCCATGGCACGTGGAGTGGCAGAGGTCCCACTGGGATATGCCTAAATCATCTTGATTGTTGAACTATTCATCAGAAAAAGGCCAGGATACTCCAGGGTTCCTTCTTGGTGCTACATCTGGCCAGACACATTTGTGAGGAAGATTCTGAGCAGGAAACCTGTCTCACTTCATCTCATGCTCTGCTCACTACTACCATTTCTCCTGCTTTGGCTATCCCTGATGATACAAAAGAGGGCAGAAAGGAAGCTCAGGGATTAAAAAAAGGGATAAAAACCTGTTACTTATCCGTGGTATATAACTGGCTAATGATCTAAAGCCAGTAGTCAGGTCAGTCATAAATTTACAGGAGGTAGCAAATGCTCCAGGCTGGTCTGGGGCATCCCTGCGAGCATTGCAATTCTTCTGTGAATGGCTGTATGCAAAATAGTTTGGGAAATGGACCTAACACCTTGTGAAACCCAGTTGTTACCCCAAAAATTGAACAAAAATTCTACAGACCAAAGGCTTTTTAGGGAAGTGGGAACTTTGCTAATACTGTCAAGGTATTTTTCAGAAAGGGACCAAAGCACTTAGAGGTTCTGTCTACTCTCAGCAGGCCTCCAGAAGGCCCCAGCACCTGTCCAGCTGACAGGATCTCTGCATCCAGGCATCTGCTCTCATCTGGAATTCAATTATGAGTTAAATTATGAGTTAAAAATGAGGCTTAAGATGCTAAGATGCTCAGCTGAGCAGCTTTGCCCACTCTGTGCTACAGAAGCCTACACCAAGGTGATAAGGAACAAAAGGATTTTGGAAGATTCTAAACTACACTGAAGATGTTCCACTACAACTAGCACAATTCGCTCTTGGTTGATTTACAGGAAAAGGGGGATCTTTGGAGAGCCTGTCTATTCTGAAAAATTATTATATGGCAAGGATCCTTAAACAAGGGTCTAGTAATTACTTCTTTGAGGATAATTAGTATCTTGCTGTTCTTTGTGCTGCTGCCAATCAGCAGTTGGTTTATACACTGTCTATTGACTTTTCCCCACCTAAAGGGATATACAGAACAATACATAGCTGCAGTTTTGGCAAGCAGTTCTGGCCAAATACCCTGGTAAGATTATGCATGAAAAAGAGAGCTCTAACAGCTTTCAAACAATTCCTGCTTTTTGGCATCATTAATGTCAGGATGTTGCAGGAAGATTTGATCTTTCAAAACTGTGAATGAGAATCTTTCTGAGATCAAACAGGGACTCTGCAGTGGCAGCATGAGCAGTAATCCAATACCAGTCACTTCATAATGCCCTTTTAGGTGTAGACAAAAAGAGGATGCTACCAAGTCCAGTTTGATCTATTTCTTGATAACTTTGTATTCTTTCCATGGCCCCACTTGCAATTGGTGGCAGATGATGAATTGGTGATAATCTCATCTTTCTAATCACTTTATTTCCAAATGTACTGCTGTTACCTTAGATTCTGAAAAGCAGCAAATGTGATAGCCTTGCAAGGTGAGAGGAAGCTGGGTGAAAATTCAGTTGACTAGATCTTCAAAATCTTTTGCTACTAACAGCACGCCTAGCTGATAATAATGACTTTGGACTTACCTTTCATCCAGATGAACCCCAAAACATTTTGTCAACTCATACTTCATTTCACCAGGTGCAGAACTGCAGCAGCTGTTTGGCAAAGCACAGCAAGCAGTTCAACAGTTGGGGACAGCAAAGGACTTAATTGGGAGTCGTGGGTTAGTCTCCAAACTGACTTGATTAAGACATATAGCTGTAGGC
>NW_005057106.1:0-161 GCF_000277835.1 Geospiza fortis
GCTGTACTGGTCCATACTGGGATACACTGGGCTGTATGGCGCTGTACTGGTCCATACTGGGCTGTGTGGCGCTGTACTGGTCCATACTGGGACACACTGGGCTGTGTGGCGCTGTACTGGTCCATACTGGGCTGTGTGGCGCTGTACTGGTCCATACTGGG
>NW_005057106.1:1708-2714 GCF_000277835.1 Geospiza fortis
TCGCCGGTGCAGTGGCTGGAACAGTCCGTGGCCTCGGGGGACCCTCCCGGAGATCGAGGATCTTTTACTCAGAAGTAAATAAATAAAAAAACCTAAAACACTAAAATGAGTTTTGCGGACTCCACGGTGCCACCAGCGCTCGCACCCGCACCCGGCGGGTCCCCGCAGCCCCTTTGTCCCCGAATGAGGAATGAGGGCGATGTGACGGTGACGCGTGTGGCTTTGCCCCCGGAGATCCCGTCCTGGGGAACGGGGACAGGGCGGGAAGAACGTGCCCGGAGCCTCCTCCGCCTTCCCGGCAGCTCCGGGCGCAGCTCGGGGTCCCTCGCTGGGGCTGTCCCCGCCCGCTGGGCCATCCCACAGGGACCTGCTCCAGCCCTGCAGTGTCCCCGCGCTGCCCGAAGGGGACTTCAGGGGACATCGCCCCCCTGCAGCCGCCCCGGGGCTGCAGAGTCCGGAGCGGCGCGGGCGAGCAGCCCTGGGGACACTGAGGTGGCACCGAGGACAGCGATGTGACACAGGGAGCTTTACCTGTCCCCGGAGCTGCATTCATAGTGACCCTCATTAGCAGATGAGTGGGCGTGGTTTCAGCTCATTAGCATGAGGTGCGATATCAGGCGTGGTTTTCAGTTCCTGTTCGGCACCAGGTGAGACCTCAGGAGCGGATTTCGGTTCCTCAATTAGCAGAAGATGACGGAGTGGGCGTGGCTTTCAGTTCCTAATTAGCGTCAGAGTGCTTTCATCACTTAATTCAGCGCTCATCGAGGGTCCAATCTGGCGGCCCTACAAAAGAGGAAACCCCCAAATCACCCATCCTGTTTGTGATCCCGTTTTTCCTCCCGCGTTACTCAACACCGTAGGAACGCGGCAGAAACTCTTGGTGGAGTTAAAAACAAAAAAGCCCACGTGTTCTTACAGCACCGACAGGTTATTAAGAGCAATAAATGATGTGTCACTTCCTGACAGGGTGGCACTGGGGACAGTGGGGTGGCACAGGGGACACCTG
>NW_005057107.1:0-2713 GCF_000277835.1 Geospiza fortis
AGATATTAGGCAGAAATTCTTTACTGTAAGGGTGGGTGAGGCACTGAAGTGGGTTTCCCAGAGAAGCTGTGGATGCCAAATCTCTGGAAGTGGTCAACCCCGTTTGGATGGGGTCTTGAGCAACCTTGCATCTAGTAGAAGATGTCACTTCCCATAGCAGGTAGGTTGGAACTCCAGGATCTTCAAGGCCCCTTCCAATCCATTCTGTGATTCTATGAAAAAAACTTCGTTTCAGGTACTGAATACACCAGCTGAACTTACCACAAGCTTTGGCCTGATATAAACACTGAAATCTTGAAAACCTGCTGAATACATTGAACTAAAGGCTAAAACCAAACTCTAAGATAAAAACAACTCCATACTTCAAATCACCTAGAGTGATAAGCCTGAGGAAATCTAAAGTTTGGATGATTTTTCTCTTTGGTGCATTCTACAACTTTCAGAGTTTTGCTGCTAAAAAGAATAACAAGTTTTTTTAATACCTAGTGGTGCTCTACGAATTGCTTCAGAATCTGTAATTTTGTCCTTAAAGGAAGACTCAGCAACTTAGTATACATCCTAGGATAACTCTCTTGGCCAGGACTTTATCCTTTATCTTTAAAAATTGTAATTATTTTAGAAAACTAAATGTTCTCCACTTAAGTGACAATTTTGAGAAGTGAAGGGAAAAAGAAAAATATTAAATCTATTAATAACTATCAGAGCTAACAGGTATATAGCCTCTAATTTTGACTGAAGACACAGCAAATTTTTTATTTGCTGAGTGTCTGTTAGGATACCCAGCAAATGGAAAAACAGAAAACACTGTACCAGCCTTAAGCATGCTACAGGCATTTTGCCACTTGTGTTATCTCACCTTGAATTTTTATAAAGAAGAACTATTTCTGAGATATAGTGAATGAGATTTGCTGCTTATTATCACTGGGTCATATTTATGTGCCCTCTGGACACAGCAAGTTTACCTATCTCCTGTATTTGCAAGTCATCACAGCTGAAATCAAGAATGAGGCTGCACTTGTCCAGCTGCAACATTCTACTCCTCTGGCAAAATGAGGATGTCTCAAGAGACAGTAATCATTTATGACACTGTTTACATCTTTCATTTCTAGGGGCTATCCAATCATGCCTTCCAAGTAGAGTCTCACAAGTGACAGGTTTGAGAACTTCCCCAGGTGAGTAGACAAATAACATCAGTAAGATGCTACCAAAAAATGTTGAAAATGCCTCTCCCAGTTAAAGCACAAAATCCAAATCTTCTCAGCTCATCTGGAACAATCAGGATAGTGTGAAAGGCCTGACACAGATCATGACAGATATTTTTACTGCTGAGATCCAGGAAACTGTAAAGTCTGTCTATATACTTTCCTTTGGCAACAAAGCATCATTATGACTACATGTGATCTACTCCTGCTACTCTCCCAGGAGAGCTAAATGATGGTTGTCTACAGGCATCCATAGTGCTTTCTGAAGCTTCAAGAAATAATGTAAAAAATATAGCATGTGGTGAACCTTTCAGACCTTGTGAGTTACATCTGACAATATTTCAGGCATTTTGGAACTGTTCTTCAATGAAAAATATCAGGGGAAAAAATAAAGACAAATTTATGAAAACTCACATTTTTTGCCTGCTACACTGCACACAGTTTTCCCATCTTTCACCCTTGTCCTGTCATTCTGAATATTTTTATTCCACTATTAATAATACACAGAACCATTCTGTGACATTTTTTCCACACATTACGTTCCTCTAATGATAATATCTTGGTGTATTTAGTATAAAATCTCTATAAAATAAAGCAGTTTAATCACTATGTGAAGTCTTTGCATATATGAACAGACTTACATTTAGAAGGATTGTTGGACCTTTTATTTAGATTTTACTCATTGAAATAACGAGAAATAATTTTGCTTGTCAGTAGAATGTCTTTCTTTTTTTTTAACCATGTCCATGAATACAACAATATAAACAAAGACCACAATCTGAATGATGATGGGTATCACATTTTGGTGTGTACTGTGCAATCCTGGAGTGCTCAGAAAACTGTGCTGTTTAGATGGTTGACTGTTTCTCTGTAATTAAGGTGTGCTCTAAAATGACCTTAAATGGACCATAAATTCCTGACTTTCTCCAGTATCTATTACAGTCACATTAATTATTATACAGTTCTGTGTTTTAGACTGTTTACATTTGCTATGAAGTTTTCTGTATCTAGATTCACAAATAGTTTCAATTTGAAGATCTTCAACATAGACTTCTTCTGATTCCTTCCTCTTTTTCTTTTGTCTGACTCTCTTTCATAAACTGTCATGAAGGGCAAAAGTGGGAAGGGCATTTGAAGAAGACTAAAGACATGAGAATATTTTGGTTTGAGAGGAAACTCTAAAATGTTGCTATTTTTATATGCAGCTCTTTTTAGCTGTTGTTTCTGGGACGTGCTTTCAATTACTGTTGTGAAGGCAAACTTACATCATTGTAAAAAGGTTATGAACCAATACAGGCGTCCATGAAGCACTTGGACATTCCAGTTATCCATGTTTGACTGACAGAGAAGGCTAAGCATGCATCTCTGGTTGACCTGTGCACAGCTTTTCTTGTAGACATTACAGGAGGCTGACATTTGCATATGCAAACCCTTAATGAATTAGCGGAGGAAACTGGTGTACAGAAGGCTAATTGAGGAACGGCTCCTTGTACACAAAGCTTTCCTCCTAG
>NW_005057108.1:0-2713 GCF_000277835.1 Geospiza fortis
GAGCTGATAAATCACTAAAGAGCTGATGTCTGTTAAGCTTGCTAAGGTTGCATGTGGCTGAAAGTGGCCTGGGTACTCGGACACTCTGTCCCCGTGAAGGACTGGGCTATCCGACCCGTGTTGCCTGCTTGAGGGCAAATTAGCCCAGCAGGGAGCCGGGATACCTTGGAACTCCCCAGTCTTCGTACTACAAAAGCCTGGGACGGGCAGGTGGAGGCTCCTCCACGACCTTTGCAAAATCAGTGAGGTCATCCAGGACATGGGCCCCCTCCAGCCTCGCCTGCCATCCCCATCGATGCTGCCTTGAGACTGGACACTTGCCATCATAGATATTAAAGACCGTTTCTTCAGCATTCCACTGCACCCCCAGGACGCTCCGCGGTTTTCTTTCTCTGTTCCCTCTCTTAGCAGAGAGGCTCCACTCAAAAGATATCATTGGTGTTATCTTCCTCAAGGACTGAAAAACTCGGCTACTATGTGCCCGTGGTACATTGCTCACATTCTGTCTCCCATTGGGAATCTATTCCCAGATGCAATCATCTACCACTATATGGATCATATCCTGGTCTGTGCATCAGAAAAAAACTTACTTAGACAAAGCAGTTAAAAAGACCATCAAAACCATAGATAAAGCAGGATTCGAGATCCGTGAGGACAAAATACAATACACCAACCCATGGACTTATCTCAGATTCCAGATCCAGGAAAGGACCATCGTACCCCAGCAGCTGGCCATCCGAGACAACCCAAAAACCCTGAGAGGCTTACACAGTCAATGCGGATCCATCAACTGGGTACGTCCCCTTCTAGGAATTACAACAGAGGACCTCACTACCCTGTTCAACCTTCTCCGTGGCAACAAAGACCTAGACTCTCCACGCACTCTCACAACAGAAGCCCGAGACACCATCGCCAAGGTCCAAGAAGCCCTGTCTTCTCGCCACGCCCATCGCTTGGAGCCTAACGTGCCTTTCCAGTTGGTCATTCTGGAAAAACCACCCTGGTTCTATGGACTGATTTTCCGATGGGATACTCAACTTCGAGACCTTTTATTGATACTGGAATGGATCTTTACAAACAACCAACCTTCAAAGACAATTACCACCTTCCAAGAAATCATGGCACATCTAATAAAAAAAACCAAAACTCGCCTCTGCTCTCTTGCAGGGTGTGAGTTCACATGCATATACTTGCCGCTAACCACTGGGAACTTGGAGAATTTGCTCCAGACCAATGAAAATCTCCAGTTTGCCCTAGATAGCTATACAGGCCAAATTTCCATCCATATCCCGAAACGTAAACTTTTCAATCGTGATGCAGCCTTTAATCTGACCCCAAAATTAGTCCAAAATAAAACACCTCTCAATGCTCTAACCTTTTTTACAGATGGCTCAGGGTCTTCCCACAAGTCTGTAATGACCTGGAAGGACCCCAAGACCCAAAAATGGGAATCTGACATCCAAATAGTAGAGGGATCTCCACAGTTCGCAGAGTTAGCAGCTGTTGTCAGAGCCTTTGAGAAATTCAAAGACGAACCCTTTAATCTGGTCTCAGATTCAGCTTATGTTGTTGGTATAGCTATGAGAGCAGAACATGTTCTTCTCAAAGAAGTTTCCAATCCAAAGTTACACCAACTGATTTCTACATTAACACACTTAATCTCCCACAGAAAGCAACCTTACTGTATAATGCATGTGAGGTCACACACTGACCTCCCAGGTCTGTCTGCCACACCTCACAACTGTGGAGTCCTCTTGGGTTCACTCCTGAGCCCAACGATGGTAGAAAGGACTCTTGAGAGTTCGGGCATGTGGCCACAATCGCCTTGGCCTAATCTCACCTTAGATGGAACTGACGGATCAGACCAGGAACATTCTGATGAAACTGCTGATGACTAATTTTGGCGTGTTGGAAGATGTTAGGTTGGCCAGCTGGCTGTAGTGGAATGTCTAGGGCGTCTGCTCTGCTATTTCCTTCTGCTATAAATCCAGGGAGGTCGGTGGGTGACCTCACATGCATCATGTAAAATGGTTTCTCTTGGTGGGAAACCAGATGGACAAGTTTCGAGAGCAATCTAAAGACGGCCAGGTTAGAGACTTCTTTTAAAATGGCATTCTCCCCTCTGGACACTATACCAGCAACATAGGCTGAATCAGTGATAATATTAATGGATTCTGAGAATCTCTCAAAAACCCTGATGACTGTGTCCAACTCAGCCACTTGAGGGGAGCCCTCAACGATCTTAACATCGGCTTCCCACTGCTGAGTTTGAGGATCTTTCCAAGTCACTACAGACTTTTGGGACCCTCTGGACGCATCGGTGAAAACTGTCAAGGCTTTGAGTGGTCGACAACTTTGCGTCTCTTTGGGATCAGATTAAATTCTGTGTTAAACAATTTGTGGCCAGGATGGTGAATTGAAATTTTCCCTGGATAGCTATCTAGAGTGAATTGCAGGTTCTCATTATCTTAGAGAAACTACTCCAAAGTCTCTTTGGTTAATCTCCCAGTTGATATTTTGATGGGAATGTGAACGCACGTGAAATCACACCCTGCCAGCAGTCGCATCCAGACCCTAGCCTTACTGATCAGCTGGTCCATCAGCTCTTTTGGCCAAGTGATACTTTTGGACAGTTGATGACCAAGGAACACCCACTCTATGATTACGAGGGGGTCCTTTTGGTCCTTGTCCCACTGGAAAATGAGCCCGTGGA
>NW_005057109.1:0-1022 GCF_000277835.1 Geospiza fortis
TTTCAAAATTAGAAAAGAAGGCAGAAGGGAAAAATGTCAAATGTTTTGGATGTGGGAAGGTCAGACATGTATGAAGTCAATGTCGATCTGTGCCATTAAAGAAATTTTGCTCCATCTGCAAGAAGAATAATCACCACACAAGAGACTGTAGGTTCCAGGGAAACAGTCCATGGAGTGCGGCCCCATGTGCAAAGACACAAGCTCGAGGAGCTGCATGGGTGTCTCAACCCCCTCTGGAAGACTTTACTCACTCCAATCTGCAACTCCTGGAAGCGCCAGAATGGACGTGGAAACCACAGTAGACATTACCATCACTGACTCTGCAGTACATCTGGTAGAACCTAATGTAAAGGGACCTCTGGGGGGTGGGCTTAGTGCATTCCTGTTAGGAAGATCATCTGCAAGCAAAAGGGGGCTGGATGTAATTCCTGGGGTTATTGATGCAGACTATCAAGGGGTTATCAAAATTATGGTTAGGACATTTTTTTCCTCCTGTATCTATCCCTAAAGGATCACAAATTGCTCAACTTGTTCCTTTTAAGTCTTGTGTTCCCTGTACAGGATTGAAGGAGCTGGGAACAGGCGGTTTTGGTTCCACAGGTAACCCAGAAGTGTATTGGGCAATGGACATTACAAGAGGTAAACCAGATAAGCAGGTAACCCTGAAACATCCCAATGTTAATTCTATCACCAAGAGACTCACAATTGATACTGGAGCAGATGTAACAATCATTTCAAGCACTATATGGCCCAAAAATTGGCCAGTAGTTAATCCTGTTTTGGGAATTGCAGGGATTGGTGGAACCCAAGCAACTCGATTAAGCAGGGAGGTAATTACCTTTACTTTCCCAGATGGAGTGAACGTAACAACAAGACCCTATGTCATGCAGACTCACGGAAATTTGCTAGGTTTAATTGGCAGGGATTTGTTAAGTCAGCTGAAGGCCACAATTGTCACATAGCCTTTTCAATAGCGGCCACTGGGGGGCAGCCAATCCTCAAAGTTAGCCGGACTACAGCTA
>NW_005057109.1:1358-2711 GCF_000277835.1 Geospiza fortis
AGTCATTTTGCTTTCTCAGTCCCCTCCATCAACAAAGCAGAACCCTACAAGAGATATGAGTGGATATTTTTGCCACAAGGGATGCGTAACTCACCCACTATGTGCCAGGTTTACGTAGCCTGGGCATTAGAGCCAGTCCGGCAGCAATTTCCTAACTGTATCATATATCATTACATGGATGATATCTTGGTGGCAAGACAGCAATTGGACTTTGAAAATGTTTTAGCAAGCATGACAACTATTCTAGAACAGAGAGGGTTGAAAATTGCCCCTAAAAAAGTACAGCGTTCAGCTCCATGGAAGTATCTTGGGTGGCACATTGATCAAGCTGTAGTGAAACCTCAGAAGATTACCATTACTCCCGAGATAAAAACTGTACATGATGTTCAAAAATTAGTAGGAGATATACAATGGATTAGAACTATTTGTGGAATAACTAATGAAGAACCTGAACCATTAATACAGCTGCTAGGTACCTCATTCCGGGCAGACAAGCGCCGATCACTGGACAGGACGCAACAACAGGCCTTGGAACACATAGCCTCAAAGGTTGCCACAGTGCATGCACATCGCCTGATCGAAGGTGTCCCAGTTCAACTGATGATCATCAACCATAGCAAGGAGGGTGACCAGTATGCCAAACATCCTTTTGCATTAATTTGTCAATGGACAGAGATTCAGGCTAATCCTTTAACCATTCTGGAATGGGTATTTTTACCTGTGCAACAGCCTAGAACCATTACCACTCGCCTAGAACTATTTGCTCAATTAATCATGAAAGGCAGAGGGAGGATACTAGAAATTTGGGGACAGGAACTGTACGCAATTGCAGTACCTTTAGCCAATTGGTATTTGGAATGGGTAATTAGGCATTCTGTACCTTTACAAATAGCCCTTACTGATTATGGTGGAAGAGTTCACAATACCTATCCGCAACATCGTGTGCTGTCCTTGTTAGTGCAGCAGCGGCTGGAGGACAGACCATGGCGATCTGAGTGTCTGGTACTAGGACTAACAATTTTTACAGATGCAGGCAAACAGTCAAAAAGGGCTGCTTGTACGTGGCAGCAAAAGGGTTCATGGAATCAGCATATAATTCCTGGGGAGGTAGGAGATACATTGCAAACCTTGGAGTTGAAGGCAGTTATTTGGGCCTTTGAAAATTGGAACAATCAGGCTATTAATATTGTTTCTGATTCACTTTACGTGATTGGCTGTGTACAATGCCTCGAAAGGGCAGTAGTTAAGGAAGTTAATAACAAACATTTGTATTCACTTTTAAGCCGACTACTGAGAAATTTGAACCAACGCCGGCAGGAGTATTGCATTACTCATGTTCGCAGTCATCAAAAT
>NW_005057110.1:0-2710 GCF_000277835.1 Geospiza fortis
TGAGAGGCTGTCATCAGCAGAAGTTCTCTGAGTGTCAGAACCTCAGTTGGTGCACTGAGAGGGCAGGACTTGGTTAGAGGAGAACTGTTGGAAAGGAGAAGAGCTTTGATACAGTACTCCACAGCCTGAGGGTTGATGTCTCAGAGGCTGAAATTCAGTACTTGCATGCTGGCAGAAAGACCTGAACAAGAGAAACTGTTAAAATGTTCTGTTGGCCAGTGTGTTCCCAGGCCAAAGTGAGAAATGAACTGCTGTTTGTTTGGGAAGCCTTTAACAGACTGATAGGCCAGCAGAAAATCCCCCAAAGTTTTGCTATTGAATGGTTCCAGGTGCAAACAGCAGCATTCTGCTTGTAACACCTAAATCAGGTGTGCAAGAAGGTGCTTCCTACTGAGTACAACCTGCTTGGCCAAGGTTTCCAAGTAACAAACTGAGTGTCTGGAAAATCCAAGGCATCAGTCACCCTCTTTTAAGTCACCTTTCTGCCTTTTGTCAGCTGAAGCCAGGACCACTGGAGGAGACTTACATAGCTACTATCCTGAGAGAAATCCTAAAGGGTTTGGATTATTTACATTCAGAGAGGAAGATCCACAGAGACATCAAAGGTAAGATTGAAGAGCTCAGCTCCCTTTCTTGTAATGGATGTTAGTAACATAATACTCAGAGGTATTTTATTCACCATAATCTGCAAGGTTTCAAAGACTCTTTCTCAGTGCTGCTTTTCTTGTTGGGGTGCTGTTTTGTGACTCTGATGCTTGTCACTGTATTACAACTCATGCTTTTCATGTCTTTAGGGTTTAGAGTAACAGTGAGGATCTGTAGCTCTCCTCTGGCACTTGGAGTTTGGACAAGTCAGGGAGCTGAAGTGAAGGAGTCAGTGAAAGGCGTGCTCAGATATTAGCTGACTTGTGTCTGGACCTTTGCTTTTCTGCTGGACCTCAAGGGTGTGTGTGCTGGTTATTGTGCTTGTAGCTCACAGCAGGAGTGAGCTGTCCTCATGCAGGGTTCACAGCCCTAGAAAATCAGGGCAGCTTGTGTCAGCTTATCCTGTTGCTGTTTTTTATAGTCACTGGCCACGTGTGGTGTACAGAGCTGGCATCTGCCTCTCAAAGAGCAGTGTCCCAGCAAGCCCAGAGCATCAGAGTACTGCAGGAGGATGGAGGGACAGAGCTGTGGAACTGGGCCAGGTGCTCACTGCTCTGACCCACTGCAGGAGAGGATGTGAGCAGGCAGGGCACAGAAACCTCAGGCAGGGAGATTGGGAGAAAAGATTTTGTTGTGTATGTGAGACTGCATGTTTCTAACACTGCGTGTTTCTAACAGTGCAAGATGGGTAGGGCTGTTGGCTGCCAGTGGTGGGGAAATGCTGAAAGTTGTTAGGTAGGGTCTCAGAATGCAACCCCCATTGCCAAACTTGCACAATGTTACAGTCTTATCAGTGAGTGGGAACCAGTACAAGAGTGAGCCTTGAGCTCTTTAGAAGGATCTGCTATTTAACCTGTGCTGAATGCTACTCTGGAAGAAAAATCAGGAACATTAGAGACTCTGTTACCCTCCCTTCTCTGTGTGGCCAACATCTAATGGATGGTGTGGTCCTTCACATCTGCTCCCTGCTCCTACCTTAGCAATATTCCCCTTCTGATCCAACAAAGTGCCTGAGCTTGTTCCATGTTACCCAGTGGAGTTCAAAGCATGAGAATGGGTCTGAGGCTGCTAATCCAGGCTGAGGGTTATCACTGGGGTGAAGGGGGATCCCACAGGAGGGCTCTGCTCAGTATTCAGTTCTCTGTGGGCTGGAGGTGATTCAGAGGCCAGCAGACTTAATTTCTTATTTGTGCATACAGCTGCCAATGTGCTGCTCTCAGAACAAGGAGATGTGAAACTGGCTGACTTTGGGGTGGCTGGACAGCTGACAGACACCCAAATCAAGAGAAACACCTTTGTGGGGACTCCATTCTGGATGGCACCAGAGGTCATCAAACAGTCTGCTTATGACTTCAAGGTGAGCTGGGAGCAGGAGGATTGCTGCTTGGGGCTGCCATACATGAGGTGGTGCTAGGACAGAACCAGGGTTGGAAGTGCTGCTTGCTGCAGGAATTATTCTTTTCTGTTATGATGCAGAGTCTGCTGGAGAAGTTTGTGTATTAGACATGAAATGCCCCATCTGATTTATGTGATTAGCTGTCCTAAAACTGTGCTTTCATGTTGTAGAATTGTTCCTTGCTGTTCTGTGTTCTTTTTCTTCTCTTTTCCAGGCAGACATCTGGTCCCTTGGGATTACAGCCATTGAACTAGCAAAGGGAGAGCCTCCAAATTCTGACTTGCATCCTATGAGGGTTCTCTTCTTGATCCCCAAAAACAACCCTCCAACACTTGAGGGTCACCACAGCAAGCCCTTCAAGGAGTTTGTGGAAGCCTGCCTCAACAAGGATCCTAGATTTGTGAGTATTGCTGCCCACCTGTGAATTTGGGTAAAGGCCAGCAGAGGTCAAAAATACCTTCAACAGGAACATTCCAGAATTGCAGAGAGAGAATTGCTGAGCAATGCTGAGAATTGCTGAGAGAGAATGGACACATGAGCTGGACTTCCTCATGAGGGGACATGGAGGGGAGAGCACTGATCCCCTTCTCTCTGATGACCAGCAATGGGACCTCAGGGAATGGCATGAGGCTGTGTCAGGCTGTTTAGGTTGGATATTAGGAAAAGGCT
>NW_005057111.1:0-2708 GCF_000277835.1 Geospiza fortis
TTTGCAATCATCCATTTCTGATATGAGTTGTAGGTTTTAGACATTTAGCCCAGTGGATGTCAAGAATTCTACAGTGATTAAATATTATCTTGTCACATCTGTTCAGAAGCAATACATAACTCTTAAAATATCTAGGTTGTAATAACTCATTAGCCACCTATCTACACTGGCAAGATATGGTATCTTAGGTCAGATGAAGACTCACGCTGAGACAGAAAGTCAAGGAACAATGTAGAAGTAGTTAATAGGTCTGAGAGGAAACCTTGTATTTGCAAATAAATCTCCCTTAAAAAGAAAAGGAGAATGAAACAGGAAACAAATTCATGGTGAGAAGATTAAGCAAATGATGATCCTGTTACAAGCAAGGAGAAGCCATGTCATAGTTTCATGGTACTCTCCAGAAAAATTAAAAGAGAAGAACACATTTCTTATAAGGGACAGCAGAGTGTGGAAGCTGTGGGACAAAATCTTTCATATGGACAGTTTCTCCTAAACTGTTTGGTGTTCTATGGAGTATATTTTCTCTACATTTTTCTCTACACAAATTTTCCCTATATGGTTGAAGTCTACTGACAAGATTATGCAAAACAAAATTATTATTTGATTCTGATGGATAAAACGTGTTGGAGAGCAGAACTAATTATAAAATTTAATTTGCCAGAAATGGGAGCTAGAATTATATTCCCCATGACAACTAATGTGCTAATGAGCTCTCTGCATGTTCCAGGTTACCCTGCAGATCATGGTACTCTGTAAATGATGAAAGCAAGTATAACAGAAACATCAACTTCATGGTGTTTTCAAGTTTTGGGAGAGGGGTATTCTTTATTTTGTGTGTGTTTTGTTGCAGCATCCTTGAACTTGTGGAGGCATTTATGCAGTTGTTGCAGTGAGAAAAAGTCCCGGTGTATTTGAGTGTCTTTGGTCTGTGTTTCCAGCCATCAGCATGGAAACATTTAGAAGAGACAGAGCATGGTTGGGAGATTGTTTCCATGTTTCCTATGTCTCCTTCCAGGTGTACAGATTTACAGAGAAAAACTGTGTGACTCCATTTTCTCTACAATCCACATGCCCACAGGTCACGTAAATCTGTTTGCTAATACTTTCCTGGAAATGGGCTTCTGGAATCAAATGCCAGCTACAAGTCCATTTAGCATCCTTGCCTTAGTTTAGGCATCCGATCTTTGTATATTTATCATTAACCCCAAGCTCCAAATTATGTTTTTATCTCATCTGTCAAAGCCTTTGCAATCTTCCCTCAGTTTGCGTTACAACCAACATGCAGGAACGTGGATACCTGTGCCTGTCTGGATCTGTATGGAGGGATGGCATGGCCTGGAGCCAAGGACAGCAAGCTGTGGCTTCTTATTTAGTTGTACAGCACATTTTGGATTTTCAGGGTCTTGTCATAGAAAGGCATTAATTAACAGAGAAAAATGCAGCAGAATGCAGAGTAAGTGCTTTGAAATGGGTACATTCAAGAATTAAAGGAACCAGCATTTACCTATTTGGATTTTAGCCAGTAATTTGACTGAGAGTAACTCTCTGAATAAAGACAACACGAAGAAATTTTTGCCAGTAATAGATACTTAAGTAGCAAAAGCTGATCCAGAGTACAAATCCATGTGATAGAGCTGTATGATTGCAGGGTTTTTTTGTTAGTTTGCTCTTCTATAATCTGTTCTTCTCCAGCTACTAATTTTAGAGATTGAGAGGTTTTAACATGAGAAGAGCTCCTGGGAAATAAGCAATCAAATTGCTCCAGCCATTTCTTTTGGGAATAGTTTTGTATATTTCTTCTACTCCTAGTGTTTTGGTCACGTAAATAGAGATTACATGAAAGAATACAAAAGATGGTAAACTACAGAATCTCCTCCCTCTTGTGAGCACAGATAGCATCACCTTGGCTGGAAATCTTTCAGATACAGGAGATCAGGGGAGGGTAAAGGAGATTTCTTTTGAGTGATGTGGGCTGGGCTCCTTTTCCAGATTTCAGTCTGATCACTCAGGTTAACTCAGCAAAGAATTAGCAGCACTGAAGGGCCCAATCTGCAGGGAAGATTTGGCAGCTGCAGTTCTGCACCATGTGTGTTATGAAGCACCTGTCACTGGTACTCAGTTAAAACATATTGAAAGGCAAAAATTCAAACATGCCCTTATACAAGAGAAGTGTGTGAAATTACAGAGTGCAGGAGCACAGAAACTTGTACCTGTTTGATGGTGTGGTGCCAGAGGTTCAGGAAGAACACAGTGGTGACTCCACCAGCAGCAAAGCTCACAAAGCCTTTCTTGTCATGTTGAAACTCATGGCAGCTTTGCAATTTAACTTGAATGAGAAGCAGGTGTTTTGTAGAAGAAGCCTGTGCAGCAGCATGTAATGTGCCACCAAACATGATGTGCCAAAAGTAGTGACAGGATACTGACAGGAATTTCTTTTTTCCTCCTTCCACCATAAATGCACCTCTTCTGAAATCTCATCTCTGCAGCGCTTGATTTACAGCATGAACTCATTTTCAGCAGAAATAATGAATTGAGTTCATATTTTGTCAGTAGTAAGGGCAATTTAGTCCTGAAGCTGAAGTGCTCTGGACCTCTCCAAAGGGAGACAGACAGAAGAGTGAGGGAGAACTGCAGAGGAATGTGTCCAGGGCACACTTCATCTTTTCTCCATACTTTCAGAGCCACCAAAGAAAGGGAAAGAACCACCA
>NW_005057112.1:0-364 GCF_000277835.1 Geospiza fortis
TGTTCCCCCAGTGACGTCATCCAGGTGCACCCAGTGACGTCATCCGAGTGCGCCCGGTGACGTCATCCAGGTGTCCCCAGGTGACCCCAAATCCCCCAAAATCTCCCTCAGGTGACCCCAAACCTCCCCCAGGTGTCCCAGTGGGTCCCCAGGTGTGTCCAGATGACCGCAAATTCCCCAAAATCTCCCCCGGGTGTCCCCAAATCCTCCCCGGTGTCCCCAGGTGACCCCAAATCCCTCTCAGGTGTCCCCAAATCCCCTCCAGGTGTGTCCAGGTTATTCCAAATGCCACCGAGGTGTCCCCAGGTGTGTCCAGGTGACCCCAAATCCTCCAAACCCCCCCCCCCCAGGGTCCCCCAACACC
>NW_005057112.1:2434-2708 GCF_000277835.1 Geospiza fortis
GTATGGACCGGTATAGACCAGTATAAACCAGTATAAACCAGTATAAACCAGTTTAAACCGGTTTAATTGGAAAAAACCTGGTACAAACCAGTATAAACCAGTATGAAATGTTTTAAACCAGTACAAATAGAAAAAACTGGTGTAAACCAGTATAAACCAGTATAAACCAGTGTAAACCCGTGTAAACCAGTATAAACCAGTGTAAACCAGTATAAACCAGTATACACAGGTTTCAGTTTTACATTGACTCCCAGTCCAAACCAGTATAAACCAG
>NW_005057113.1:0-327 GCF_000277835.1 Geospiza fortis
CATTGTCCTTTTTATAAAGCTGTTCCTTGATACCCACTTTTGAGTAATCACATCATCATTGTTTTGTGTAACTTCTACTTTGTCAGCCTTGCAGACCTGAGCTGGCATCCTGGTTGCGTTTTGCATGACTTCTGTTTGCCAAAGTGTCTTGGTTTGGAAAGACAGGAGTCTGCTAAGGAAGGCAGGAGCCTCCCCTGAAATGGAGAATGTAAACCCTCCCCACCCCTCCAAATTGCTATAATTTTAAATTAAGGGGCTCTCAGGCAAAGATATGGGAGCAGGAAATAACAGTTCTTTAATAGGGAAAAAAAAAAAAAATAAACAATG
>NW_005057113.1:389-859 GCF_000277835.1 Geospiza fortis
CAGAGTCAGAACCCACCCTGACACCCTGTGGGTCAGGGTGTTGGTGGTAGTCCGATTGAAAATGTGGCTGCAGTCCTCTGAAGTATCAGGTGTGGTTCTGTTGGAGCAAGGAGGATCTGTAGAGAAGGATGTATTCTTTCCTCTGAAGATCCAGTGGAGGAAGAGGCAGCTGCTGTTCCTCTGGGGAATCCCGTGGAGAAAAGCCTTGCTGGAGTTTCAGAATCTCAGAGTATATCGGGCAGTGCTTGGCTCCTCCCTCTGGGCGGAGCATCTCATAATGGGATGTTATAGTTCTTATCAGTCATGCAGTGATATTCAATAGTCTGTTATCAGCAGAGGTCCCCTCCCGAGGGAGGTGTGAATGTGGTCACTCAAAGAGGCAAACTGCCCACTTGACAAGGTAATCTGCCATACAGATGGTAATGGAAAACATCTTGCATGCAATCTTCAACACTAAGTCGCATCCTTTA
>NW_005057113.1:916-2708 GCF_000277835.1 Geospiza fortis
TTTCACCACTCTGAAGAGATTACAAATTCAGAAAGTCTCTCCTGGGAGTGGTCCCTCTGTTATTGGTCCCTCTGGGGCTGAGAATGGCTGCTGCAGGCCACAAAGTGCAAACTCTCGGTGTTCCCCAGGTCCCAGTCGGGAGCAGGCTCGAGTGGTTCCAAGAAAGGGAAAGAAAAACAGTCCAGGGAAAATTTGGACTGCCTAGCTAAACTAACTAACAAGCAGAAGCAAAAGCAAGAGCAAAGCAGGAGCAAAGCAGGAGCAAGAGCAAAGCGAAAGTAAAGCAAAAAGCAAAAGCCGCACTATGTACTGCCCCCACCTCTGTGACCTGCCGACTGTTGGGGGAGTGAGCAGGCTGATAACAAAACAAAACAAACCTTTGCTCTTCAGAGCCAGTCTTGAAGACACAGAACATAATATCCGGCATAAACAGAACACACGATTGGGGATACAAGCATCACCCTAGGACAACTATCCAATTAAGAACTGACACCTAGATTATTTTCCCTTTTAACCCAATAACTGATCCCTCGAAGCCCGCAATGCAGACTTTTCTGTCCAATTACAAAACGTCACCTAAACCCATGAAGAAGAAGGAAGAGGCAGGTAAAGAAGAACAACCTGTGTCCACCCTAAAATCTCCATCTTGCTTCATATTTATTTCTATATTCTAAAACCCCAAAGTCTAAGTTTTCCATCCTGTGATATTACACACTTCTAACCAACTACACACCCATAATCCCAGTGCTATTAATCAATTTTGGAAGCCTGTTCCACTGTCTCAGGTCAAATGCAGTGTTCTCTTGTGGGTCTGTGCCTTTAAGCACAGAAAGTTTAAAATTCTCAGCATCCAGGATTCCAACACATATATATTATTTTGGGAAATAAATAGAAGGCAAAAATCCTTGTGCAATGCGGTCACACATTTTGGGAACGACACACCTCCCCCCCCACCTCCCGCCAAAGTAATAAACACACCACTTTCTAACTTTAGTTAGAGAGTCTTTGTCCATGTTTTTTTTGTTTTAACAATTCATTGTAATCGTCTTATTTGCTTGGTGCAATTGGAACACCCACTCTCTGATGAAAAGCTGGTCCCTCAGAGTGAGGTCCCACTGGAAAATGAGCCTATGAAACTTGGGTGACTTACCCAAGATGGCAAATTGGAAAGGCAAGGTAGGATCAGGGCAGTGGGCTTGTCTCGTGGGCAGTGCCTCTCATACATTTTGAATCGCTACCTGGGCCTCCAGTGTGATAGTTTGTCATGAGTTGAGGTCATCGCAACCTCGCAGAAGGTTGAAAAGGGATGCGAGGTCCTTGGTCATGATCTCTAGCAGTGGACAAACCCAGTTTATGCTCCCACATAGCTGATGTAGGTGTCTCAGAGTTCCTGGGTTGTCCTTGATGGTGAGATGATGGGGTACAATGGTCCTTTTGCTGATCTGGAGTCCTAGGTATGTCCATGGGCAGGTCAGCTGAATCTTTTCTGTAGCAATTTCAAATCCTGCTCCTTTAAAGACTTGGAAAGTCTTTTTGAGAAGAATCTCTAAATAACAGCAAGTTTCAGTGCATATTAAAATATCATCCATATAATGAAAAATTCTAGCATCAGGGAAATTTTTTTGGATGGGCGAGAGAATGCAAGCAACAAACATTTAGCAGATAGATGGAGAATTTTTCTTCCTTTGGGGAAGAACTTGC
This sequence comes from Geospiza fortis, assembly GCF_000277835.1. Lineage (NCBI taxonomy): Eukaryota > Metazoa > Chordata > Aves > Passeriformes > Thraupidae > Geospiza > Geospiza fortis. Next base: position 2,618 of record NW_005057113.1, read on the forward strand.
CATTGATACCTTTTTAGAGGGGCTTGTCTACTAACTGATGGGATGGAAAATGTGAATCATGGGGCATCTCTGGGATGGAGAGGGATTTTGA
>NW_005057114.1:0-275 GCF_000277835.1 Geospiza fortis
TGACTTGAGGGTGCGCAGGAAGCATGCACTGTCCCTGGCACGGATTGAGCCTGTGCGGACTGCCAGGAGGGGCGAATGGTGACGTCAGAACCACTTGCTGTGGGTCCCACCCTTCGTGCTGCAGTCTAGGCTTCAGGGGCGGGAGGAGGTGGTACCTGGATGACGTCGGCAGGCCCTGAAAGCACTCTTACCGTGCGACAGGGCTGTGTGGGCCCTTTTGATGTCTTTTTCAGAGGCTGGGCGGCGGCAGGGGCTGTGGGGAGGCCAGGGGAAAA
>NW_005057114.1:702-2705 GCF_000277835.1 Geospiza fortis
AGAAGCCCTCAGATGCTTGTGGGGGTCTGTAAGGGTGGGTGTGCAGCAGATTCTGGGTGTGCAGCAGATTCTAGGTATTTCACATCATATGTTGCTTGGTAGAGAGCTCTACAAGCGGACAATAGCGCCCCTGCATTTGGGTCCTGCAAGTTGATGCAATCATATGATTTCATGCTAGCATCTCTCCATAAACAGGGTTCAAATAGATCTTTTTCTGTAAGAGCTGGGTAGGTTTTCTTTGCTCATAGCAGCAGGGATTCAAATTCCTTTTTGGAGACTTAAACTGGCTGTTGCTGATCCACTTGGGATTTGCATTTTGCCTGCCATATTTCATTGGCATGGCCATTAATTGTGTTGACGCCATGTCGAAATCTCATTCTTTTAATGCTTTTCTTCTAATCTCTGCCCAACTGGTAGAATTGGATGTGTCTCTTGAAGAATCTTTTGTGTTATTATTTGAGGTGGCTTCTGGAATATGAGGAAAGGGGACTAATACTCTGTCTGTATTTTGTGGGTTTGTTTCCTGCAAAGATGCTCCTTCTTCAGGCTTTGAGGCTGAATTAATTCCTTTTCCTTCTGTATAAGGATTTGATGGTTGCATTTGTTGTTGCATATTAGAATTGGAGGGTGCAATATAATAAGTGGCCAGAGGTAGCGCTGCAGCAGGAGGTTGACCATCTTGTTGGTCACAAAATGGCGTTGGCGGAAATACGTAGGCATTGTACATGGAAGCGCCGACGATGCCGCCATTTTGCTGTATGGAAGGCATGTAAAAGGAGCCGCCATTTTGTTGTACGGAAGATGGATGGAGGACGCCGCCATTTTGTGAAAAGGACAGATCCTGCGCACAATCTCTGAGCTGAAAGAAAAGTTCTGTGAGGAATTCCCGCGGTACCGCGCCATGGTATGTGACGGAACGTGCGAAGGGAGAGGTCATTGGTGCTGCTGAGATGCCTGAAGGCATCCAAGGACCTGGGAAGACCGCGGCTGTTGCCCTGCGGTCTGTCGGCGCTTGAAAGAAAGCAGGGAGGGAAGGTGTTATGAACAGAATTTGGGTAAATTTTATTTCTGGGGATCCGGGTGGGGGGGGGCAGTGGGCTCCTGCCCTTCTGCCCATGGGGAAAAGCCCTCAGTTGCTTGGGGGGTCTGTAAGGGTGGGTGTTCAGCAGATTCTGGGTGTGCAGCAGATTCTAGGTATTTCACATCGTATGTTGCTTTGTAGAGATCTCTACAAGTGGACAATAGCGCCCCTGCATTTGGGTCCTGCAAGTTGATGCAATCATATGATTTCATGCTAGCATCTCTCCATAAACAGGGTTCAAATAGATCTTTTTCTGTAAGAGCTGGGTAGGTTTTCTTTGCTCATAGCAGCAGGGATTCAGCCACAGCAGCAGGGATTCAAATTCCCTTCTGGGGACTTTGTGTGCTGCTGATCCACTTGGGATTTGCATTTTGCCTGCCATATTTCCTTGACACAGTCATTAATTGTGTTGATGTCATGTTGAAATCTCCTTCTTTTAATGCTTTTCAGTATCTGCCCAATCAGTAGAATTGGATGTGTCTCTTGAAAAATCCTTTGTGTTATTATTTGAGATAGCTTCTGGAATATGAGGAAAGGAGACTCTGTTTGTATTTTGTGGGTTTGAGTCCTGAAAAGATGCTCCTTCTTCAGGCTTCAAGGCTGATATAATTCCTTTTCCTTCTGTATAAGGAATTGGTGGTTGCATTTGTTGTTGCATATTATTAGAATTGGAGAGTGCAATATAGGCAGTGGCCAGGGGTGGCGCTGCAGCAGGAGGTTGACCGTCTTGTTGGTCGCAAAATGGCGTCGGCAGAAATACATAGGCATTGTTCACGGAAGCGCCAAGAATGCCGCCATTTTTCCGTACAAAAGACGTGCAAGGCGCCATCATTTTAGTGTATGGAAGATGGGTAGAGGACGATGCCATTGTTGAAAGGGACAGATCCTGCACACAATCTCTGAGCTGAAAGAAAAGGTCTGT
>NW_005057115.1:0-2704 GCF_000277835.1 Geospiza fortis
ATTACATGGTATAGATGAAAAACGTGATAAGCCCAAGACATTTCATCTGTGTGCCCAACATATGGAATATCATCCTCATAAAAATTGCACTGAAATCAGCTCAACTATTTATTTAATTGAAATGCAGGGAGAAGAACAGAAAAATTAGGTGCTAAAGTACTCCTAGCTGTCACCTAATCATAACTTTTACTCAAAATAGAGCTAACTTCAAAGCTAGACCACCTTGCTTTGGGACCCATTCAGTCAAGTTCTGAGAGTAATGGAAGGCTAACAAACCCCAAAACCTCCCTCTGCAATTTGTTCTAGTAGCTAACTAGCTGTTCTCACACTGAGGATTTTTTCCTCACGTCCAGTGGGATTTTTTTCCTGTTGCAACTTGTGCTTTTTGTGAAACTGTAATTAAACTTGTATTTACAAAACTTCCATATTTGTCTAGTAGCACAATGCCTTACACACAACTGCTGTCAGCACTACACAATTGATGAGGTTTGAGATTCCTTTCAGGAGGAAGGAATGATTCCATTAATATGGCTTTATGTGGAGATAGACTGAACACCAAAAAATGTCACCATGTTAACCTCACACAGACCTGGATAAACTGTCTAAAACAAAGGAAAACTAATTACCCATCATAAAAGTCTCAAATTAAAGAAGCGTTCCTTTCACAAAACACAGTTAATCATCTTCCCTTTCAGAAAAAAAGCAGCAGTGGCTGAAAACATTAAGTTCTATGGTAGAATTTTAGAAAACTATATTGAGAATGATGGTAGAACATGATGAAAGTCATGCTCTTTATTGCTTAATGTTGTTTTTGAATTAGTGAGAAGAAGTGAGAATGAGCCCTGCTCTTTACCTGTTCAAAGTTAGGTTTGGAATGGTGACTGGTTGTCTCAGCAGTACAGTCCTTAGAGTGGCATGCTGCTTTGTTTTCTTCGCTTTTGGCCATGCACACTGTATCTTTGAAGACAGATTCATGAATATTTAACCCAGCTCCTTTATTTGATCTCTTTGTTTGTTGCAGTGACAAACTGGAATTTGTCATTTCACTGTCTAATTTACAAATCTGCAAATGCACATCCATTGACTGGTGTTGTTTCTCAAGAAATTGAGTAGTATTTTGACTTGTAAACTTTTTCCCCTTTCTTGCACTGGAAGTAGAAGATTCATGTGTATTCAGACATGGACTGGTGTTTGATTTCTGAAGCACTGGTCCAACATTCTTAAGAAAGAATGGAGAATTTGTCTTTTTGCGACTGACCTCACTTGGACTCCCACTTGAAGCTGAGTTTTCAGAAAAATCAGAGTTAGCATTTTGTCCACTAGACTGGGTTTTCCATCGGAATATGGGTGCACCATGTGTTGTGTGTGTCTTCATGTTCTTTACCTGAAGAATGTTGCTGTCAGTAGGAGTTTTGACTGGCATATTTTGAATGTGTTTGAAAACCTGAATTATGCTGGATTTGTGCACAGAGAGCATAGAAGACGAAACGCCCACACTTTTCATTGGTGAATGCCTTTCAGCACTTTCCTTTTTCTTCCTATCTGTTTGATTTGTGATCCTTCCATTCATTTGCATCAACTTTCCTTTGAAAATTGGTATAATTTTGCTGACTTTTGGGAGAGTGGATCCAAAGGCTGAGTTTACAGGCGTTCCTAAAGATTTTGCAGTTGGTACCTCTGGTACGCCTGGTATTTGCTTGTTGCTCATTGATTTCTCTGTTGCTTCAATGCTAACCCCTCCTGGACTCTTACTGCTACTCGAAAACCTGTGTGCTCCTGGCTCTTTGATCAAACGCTCCATCCAGTGGCTGTTTTCCGTACTGCATGGTGAAGGAATTCCAGGCGAAGTAGGTTTTCTTGGAGGAGCCTGCGTTAGAGATACTACACAAACCATCTCACCGTCCAATTTCGTATGCTTAGGTTTTATTTCCTGCAACACATCAAGAGCTGCTAAATTGAATAAACTGGGTTTAACGTGCTGATAGTGCCACCTAATGCATTGCTATATGGTATCAACCTAATACATATCATAATATATAAGAATACAATTTTGTGGTTTTGATTAGAATGACTATATTTTAAAACGATATTTAGTTGTCACTATAAATTAAGGGGTTTTTCTTATCCTCCCCGAGTTCTTTGTTTACAAACTATGCTAGAATATCATATTTCTCAGACGGAAAGACTTAAATTACAGTAATTATCTTGGTTTAGTGCTTTCCAGCTGGGTAATGTCTACTCCTTTTCAGGGGTTCTGCAGAGGGTTTGACTGACAGGGCTCCTCATCTCTTAAGACTTCTAAGAGCATCTGTATTCTGAGCAAAAGACAGTTTGGATGTCTATAAAAACTACAGATGACACAGAGGACCCATTCTAGCTTTGATCACTGGAGAGACATAAACAGAAACTGCTTTCTGAAAGAGGATTTTAGTATTTTAGAACCTCCGCAACTTCTGTCACTATTATTTGTTCAGAATTAATTACTTCATTTCTTCTTTAACACACTACTACCAAAGAAATTTGAGCCTTAGCCTTCATCACAACCTCAAATTATATAGGGGTTTTGTTTACTTGCCTCCTTTCCATCACCAGACACGGAGTAAATCTTATAGCTTGAGTGTTTTAAAATGCTTATGTCCACACAGTCCTCTTTTTATTTTTAAATAAATTGTAATATTACTACTACTACTAGTAATAATAATAA
>NW_005057116.1:0-2703 GCF_000277835.1 Geospiza fortis
GGACTGCAGTAGATTCTTGACCTTTTGTTTTCACTTGGGAGGAGCATTTGCAGGAGAGTAGCTGTCCATCTGCTCTGGTAACACCCTCCACATTCCAGCAGCAAAAAATATTAAAGCTACTCAGTATCAGGCAGCGTAGAATTCCCTTAATTTAACACCTGGTATAAAAGGAAGCATCAAGCTGTCATTAGAAATTGCAAATACAGTGGAAAGCATTTCAAGGAAAAAAGAATACAGAGCCATGACTAATAGATCAATCACAACTAGACAGCCAATTGTCACTGTCTTTCTGTTTCATTGGAGTTAACACAGTCCAGAGTCTGTAGAAACCCCCATTTAGACTGACCAGAGTAACCCATATTCAGACTGCTAAATATTCAGACTCCCATTTACCGGTCTAAACACTGTCATTTCTGTAATTTCTCATTCAAGTTCAACAAAAAATGAAATGGAACCTTTTGTGAAAAACTCCTTTTGAGGCAGGGATGTAATCAGTGGTACCGAAAAAAAATCTGTAAAAGAATACAAGGAATAGGAAGTAACCAGGTAACTAATAGTGGCTCTAAAACTAAAAGCAAACTGGGTAATGCAGGCAAGAGAATATAAATACACTGAATGTGTTATTGCAGCAAAGAGAAGGGCAGCCAAAGAGCAGAATGAATTAGAGCAGTCAAATCAGTTAAGAGAAAATTGGATGGGTTATAACAAATCATCAAAAGAATAAAACTGGAGACAATGAAGGACTTCTAATAAATGAGGAGGCTGCAGAAATTAATGAGGCACATCAAATGTTTGAGGTATTGCACTGCTTGATGAAAACGTGCCTTCTGTGAGGCGAGTAGAGCACAGAACCGGCAAGTCATCAAGTGGTAGAGGTATGTAATGCATTGCTCTGACTGGAGGTAAGAGAGGACTTTCAAACATGACCATATGCACCTAAAAACTTCTGGACTTCAGAGAGGTATTTGTTTTTCAAGACATGCATGCCTTAAGAGTTATGAAACTATGAGAGAAAAGAAAGGCAAATCTGGTACCATTTTAACAAATACAAAAAATTTCTTGTGACTATTGTCACTAAATTCAGCTCCAATTATGGGCCAAATAATGGAACAGAACTATTTCTTCTGCAGGAGGTAAGTGCTTCATCTTTTAAAAGTCAATAAATGAAAAAAAAGAAAGAGTATTTTAAAAGCTTGTGTTTATAGAGGTGAGGAAGTATATCAGTAAATGCAAACATTACATCTACACTTAAATATTTTTCCTAGTTATAGGAAGCACAAACCTGACTTATTCCTGACAAATGTGACATATTCTTGCCATTAATGACTTGGCAGGGAAGTAAAACAGCATAGCAATTAAAACTGCCAGAAGAAAATAAATCAGGAAATATTGCAAATACCAGAAAGAACAAAATAAAAAGGCAGAAGACAAAGAGTTCAGAGGGAGGAGGGAAAAACTGAAAAATCTTAAAAGAAAATTTAAACTGCTTTTCAGAACTCAAGATTTAATGGCCAAATCATGGCTAAAGTGTTGCTAAGGAAACTAAAGAGGTGAGTAACTGATATTAAAAGTGTTTCTTCATCAATCCTGTCATCCCTTGCCCTGATTCTGCTATTCAAAATCCCACCCATCAGCCAGGATCCCTGTATTTCATATCTAGCCCCCATATTATGTGCCAGTTGATCTGCCCGCCCTGGCCTTGCTCTGCCAATCGCCACTACAAGGCTGAAATAAAGGTTAGCTGGCAGAAGGTATAACAATACTTCTCTCTTATTGTCATTGACTGGCATGATCTTAGTCAAATTACATCCTGAGGATTTCTTCACCTTTGAACAGGACTGAAGGCTAGTAAAACAAGAAGGCTTTCAGTGAGGATTTTGAGAATTAATTGCTACATGTAGAGGAGTTAAACCTAGTGTTACCAGTAGAAAAGCCAGAGAACTGTAACCTTTTGCCCAGTCAGTACATGCAACTGTGCTTTCTGCATGGGGATTCTTGTTTGGACTTAGCTCAACCATTGTTACTAACGTGCAGTTCAAGTCTCCTTATTTATTCATCAGTGTTCAGGGGGACGACTAAAGCCAACACAGTTGGAACATGACCTTTTGTTTCAGTTCATATAAATAATGTTATAGGATTGTATTTCTATCCTCCCTGATGTGAATAGTTGCACGAACTGGACAAAAATAGAAGCTTTCAGAACTTTTGCAGTCACAAATACAGCATCTCCCCTAAGTGGCTGAACAGCAAAATGGGCAATTCAAACTTTAAATAGCAAAAAAATATGAATCTGACCTATTTACTCAATGGAAAGGATATTACTAGTACTTGTAATCCTCATTGATACTGACAGGAAATGCAACTTTTCTTTTATACTTCCTCCACATCTTCAAGAAAAGGAGAAAAAAAACCATTTTACCCTAGGACTGAAGGGAACTGCTCCTGTCTCAAGCTCTTATTTTACCCAGACAGATCAAAATACTTTGGGGGCATTTATGCAAGAATTATCTCTGCTTCACAGATGGAGTATGTGAAACAGATTCTGGTGGCTTGTTTAACAGCTTTACATCAAAGAAATGTCGGAACTCGAATTCTGTCTGTATAATTCTCTGCTGTATAATGATCTTGACAAAGTTGGATCTAACTTTGAAGCTGGTTTTACTTTGAATGGGAGGTTGGACAAAATGACCTCCAGACATCTCT
>NW_005057117.1:0-2702 GCF_000277835.1 Geospiza fortis
TTGTGTTTGATTCTATAATGCAAGTTGAAAATGAAGAAAAAGTTTTATTTAATCTTACCTGATGGTGTAATCAGGATAATGAAATATCTGTAGTATTATAAAGCTGGCTAACAACATAAACTATACCTAAGTACATTATACTCTTTAAAATGTGTTTATGTATATGTAAATAAAATACAGCACAAGAATGCTAAATTTATGATCTAAAAAAGGATCAAATGTGTAAGGAAGTATAAAAAATGCAATGCTGTGTTAGATCTGTTGCAAAACCCAGTCCTGTTCATGAAAGGCACCTTGCCACACAGTCACAGACCTTATCAAACTTGCAGATAAAACTGTTTACATTTGCTGGTTTTGGCCATACAAAATTATTGCACATGGGTGGAAAGAGATGCTTATGTGATCATTTGTGGGACACTTAGAAGCTTTCTCACATGGGTGCACAGTTTCCCTTCGGGTAGCAGCTCTGTGCTGCAGCACTTCACTGTTCTAGAGGCAGAAAAACTTGTAGTTTCCAAGCTAAGTTTGTTACTCATCTTTATACAGTCATTTCTTTGTAAGCTAAAATAATGTGGTTTTTTTCTTTCCCAGTATCATTTCCTGATTTTTCTTTGTATTGATATTAACTTTCAGTTTCATATCACCAAAAATGTTCTAGGCATACTCCTTTAGTAAAACAGTAAAGAAAGTTTATGAATAAATCTCAAAGCAAGAATGGCTCTTTTAGTGCTTCTGAAAAACTTATGTATCTTTTTTGAGCAGGATATTTTGTCTCTCACTTGTGTTGGAGTCCTCATTTTTCTCAGTCTCTTACTCAGAATACACGTCCTTTAGGAATTTCCAACATTTGCAGATTTTTCAAGAATTTTTCTACAAGACACCATGAAGTTCTTCACTGAAAATCCTCACAGCAGGTATCTGTCACACTTTCTTTGCTTACTTTCTTTGCTTAGAAAAATCACATTTCTCATAATCTGACCTTTTATTTTTCAAACAAGTGTCACAATGCAATGGCAATTGCATGGCCTCAGAATAGCACTGGTTCAGAAATCCCACCTCTTTCTTTGCAGACTAGGCAAGATATGAACAATAAAGAGATAAGTAAGTTTTAATGTAATTCTGAATAAAAAATTATAACTGTGTACAGCACATCTTCTATGAGTTTATGAACATTTAAAACTTCTATGGGCCTACACAGACTTTACAGTGATAAAATTAAATTTAGAGTACACCTCCAAACATGGGCTGTGACCTGCTTCTACATCAGCCCTGATAGCACTGCGCACACGATTTGATCAAGGCTGAAGGAAGGATTTGAGGCTTATGGTCTTATTTTCACTGCGCATTGTTCTGACAGCATAGTGAGGAAATGACTTTATAAAACAGCTGGAAAATCATACTGACTACAAGAGCTATTGCATTCAAGTTGTTGGCTCTCCAATAATACTGCAGTGGTTGCTATGTGCCATTATATTTTGCTTTTTTAACATTTATGTGCTGAAATTATCCACTTCATTAGTATAGGCAGTATTAAACTGAAGATTTCTGAATTTGCACTGAGACCATTATCTTAATTTGATCATTTGTAAGCAGGCAGAAAGATACTTCAGTAGCCTGCTTTTGATATTACAGAGAAGACCACACTTAAGTGCTTTGCTGGCATGGGATCTGAATGTGCCATTCTTCCAAAAGGAATAATACCACTTGTTCAAATAATTAAAACTATTTCATAATGAAAATTCTCCCTTTCTCCGAGTTGGAAAACTTAATATTTGATGTGAATTTTCAGCATTTTGATTTCATATGTACTGGCTGTTCTGTTTTCTATAAAAGCTGTATTTTTTGGAATCTGAGTTTGGAATGTCCTATGGTAATTTTGAAAACAGCAATAGGACATTTCTAGCAAAGGTATCTAAGATTTATTTTACAGAGTTAGGATTTTCCTCCTTGTGATCTGATGTTTAGAAAGGTGGTACACAAAATGTACAGTAACGTGGAAGATGAGGTGTTATCCCATCCCATACAATATGCCTCTTGCTCCCATCTTGTTTCATTCACAGGGAAAGCACACATTTAAATGTGGAGTGAAGGTGACAAAAATTATGACTTTTCCTCCCCTAAAAGCCAACTATCCAGTTATAGGCTAAAAGTTTAAATCTTTCCTAGTGTGTTCATGATTATGTTCTGTATAAATGCCTCCTTAATTTTTCTTACAGCTTTAAGGTGGAGTTTATTTCTATATACACCCAAGAATATATACCTAAGACCAAATAAATATTCATATACAGAGGATAGTATTCTTACCTGTTTGAAATTGTTAGTAATATATTTTTAGTTAAATATGGTCTCATATTTTGTTGGCATTGCTCTAATGTTGTGAAACTAGTCATTTTACTAAATGGTTAAAATTTTCTGTCCCTGAAAAATGACTTTTTCAGGAAGATGCTTTGTGGAATGACTCAAATTTGTAGGCATTTAGTGAAATGTCTGGAATAACAAACACTTTATTACCCAGTTGGACTGCTGTACTCAGCTGTATGAAATCACGGAATCACAGAATATGAGTTGGAGGAGACCCATCAGGATCACTGAGTCCAGTTCCTCGCTCTGCATGGTACAATCCATGAGTCTCACTATGTGTCCAAGAATATTGTCTGAATGCTCCTTAAAATCAGGTGCTCTGATCACCTCCCTGGGGAGCC
>NW_005057118.1:0-929 GCF_000277835.1 Geospiza fortis
ATATTGGGATTATATTCCAATAGTTATGAAGGGGTTTTGCCCATTGTCTTGGGTTACAATGTAAGATTCAACCAAGCGTATGTATTATATCACCATCTGTTAAAACCACGTGGGGCAGTGTTCTTTATCTCTTCCATGACCCATCCCTCATAACTCCCACGGAGAGGGTATCTTCTGTTAATGGGCCATCAAGCCTCACTGCATGACTCATAAAATTATAACATCCCATTGTGAGATGCACAGAGGGAGGAACCAAGTATTCCTACCTGGCTATAATCTGAGGTTTGCAACACCACAGCAGCCTTATCCACTGAATTCCCAGAGTCTCGGGGCTCGGCTGCTTGTTCTCTGCCCCCGAGGTGAGTTGGGTGGTCTAGGGAGCGACTTCAGGCTCTGAAGAATGAGACTGGACTCTTTGCTGTTCGGTCTTCAGGTTGTTTATTAAGTCTTATCTACAAAATTTTCTTCCTGGCAGACAGAGGTCTGACCAGCAAGGCAGCCACGATGCTCTCCGACCGCCCCCAAGGCTGCTCCGTCTCTTATACCACAAATTACGTATATCATATTTACCTTTACCTCCCAATACCTATCACCCATGTTGGACAGTGCACCCCTTCCCCAAACCAATCCCTGAGTGCCATCACCACAGCAGAAGATGGAGAACAAGAAGAAGAAGGAAGAAGGATGAGACACGCCCTGTTCCCTCCATCTTGTCCCCATTACCTTTATACAAAAATTTTTAAAACTTATATTTTCACCCTGTGTACACCTTATAAAAACACCCTTTAAACCTGTGACACCTTCCAGCCCTCATACCAAACTGGCAATTCATTTGCAGGATCGAAACCCAGCCACCAAGTGTTCCGGGCATCATGCCAAGATCTCCGAGCCCCCTGACGGGGTTTCGGCTCTCGACGTGGTCTCGGGGG
>NW_005057118.1:1554-2702 GCF_000277835.1 Geospiza fortis
CCCCCCCAAATTGCTCCTCAGAGGCCTTGCACCACAGGACTGCATGTGATGCAAAATGATGCAGGAGATCCAGAGTCTGCTGCAAGAGACTGCCCCCCTTCCCACCTGGGAAGGTACCTGGGTATTCCCACCTGGTGTAAATGAATATTAATTCATCAGATTCTATGCTTTTTGGGGGACCCTCACCACCAAGAAGACCAGCTGGAGACGATCAATGGAACATTGTTGGGATCAACAGGGTGGTGATATTTTCTTTAATCTGTCTCTATCGCTCTCTTTCTGTCCCGTCACCTCTTTTTATTTCTTTCTCTTCCTTTCTCTCTCTCTCTCTCTCTCATATTTATTATTAAATAAAACCCATATTATTGACTTTGGTATATGGTCTTGTTTGCACCTTAATTCGGGCAGAGGCATTTCTAATAATTTTAAAAACCAGACCGTAACACTGTGACAGCACCAGGGAGTGATCAAACATCTCTGTCCATGGATGCCTGGGGTCTCACCAAGAGCTTCTGAATCAGAGTTACTTGCCACAGCTTCATCAAGAGCATCTCATTTCACACAGACACGACTACAGAAGCTCCTTTGCTATACTAAAGTACTGGAGATGGTAGGACATGAGGTGGGACCATCAGCTCTTCCATGGCCTCTGCTCTTCCTCCAGTCACCTATAGCAACACTTCTGGCCTCTCTGCCTGCACCCTACTGACAGGCCCTGAGAACTGAAGCATACTGAGATCCCACCACACCATCCCTGTCCATGCTACTGCTACCAAAGGGACAATAGGACAAAGCAGAGTAAGATGATGATAGACAACCTGCTTTGAGCCAACAGCTACAACAAAAGACTGGGAAACCACAGGACAGAAGACATTTATTTCCAGTCCTGTGTGGGGTCCTATCACCTCTGCACCCTGATTTCCCAGCTGGCAAATGGGAACAATTTACTCATCTTCCTATGTAAAGTGCTTTAGAGTGTATGACTGATAAATGCAAATCACAACAATTATTATTACTCAAAAAAATGAGCTATTCACATTTAAAGCAGAAAAAGCTTTTAAATTACAGATGATACCCTGTGCTGAGACTTGCAAAGGTCCTGGCTTCACCCAGCCATGAGGTATTAATAAGGCCTCTATGTTGCCTCT
>NW_005057119.1:0-2701 GCF_000277835.1 Geospiza fortis
GAAAGCAGCTGCTGTAATGGGGATGCATGGAACAAACGACAGCAGCCCAAGTTAGTTTGAGATGTGTCTTTTTTAGGCTTTTCCAGGGCATGCTTTTTAATTTCTGTCAAATTGAATAATTTTTGGAAAATCTCATGTGAATTATTCATCTTTTTCTCATTCTCTGCTAAAATTGCCTTCCCTGGAGGTGCAGCACATGTTGCTGTAATGAGCAATGTTGAGGAAGCTGAATGCCAAACAAAAATCCTTGCTGTTGAAATGTCACAGTCAGTTACTATGATACAAATGTGGGTGATTTTAAGAGGAAGAGAGTTGGCTCCTTAGTCCTCACTCCATATATGTTACACAGAGCAGCTACCCCATCTTCCTGGTAGACACAGAACAGAACTGTACTGTTGTTCCCTAGAATCAAGAAAAAGGTGGAGCTACAGAGAGGCCAACAGCAATTAGAACTAAATTATAAAAGTAACAAAGAACTCCAATGTTTTTTCAAAGCACCAGCAGCAGTAGGAAAGTACAAGGGGTTTACAAAGTCAGACACGAGGCTTTCTTCTCAAATAGTAGTGGAAGCACTGCACAATGTAATGCAGGAGGCAGACTTCACAAAGGTTCCACTGTGCTGGGGAGCTTGAATTGCTATCTGTTTCTTGGTGGATACTAATTTCCTCCCACACAGTCTGAAGGAAAATATCTCGGCTTACAAAACCAGGTCTGTTAATTTCCAGTCATCTTTACTGAAAATTATGGATAAAAGACTCTGTTCTTAAGATGGTAGCACTGCATCACAACCACAAGCATCTTTTATCACCTGAGACTTCAGGCCTCTAGTATTCAATATGTCCATTAGCAAATACACAAAATCTCAATTATAAAGTAGAAATTCAAATCTAAAAATAAGCCATAAAAGTTACACAAATCTGTAAAATGTTTTGATTAGAGACTTCATTTTCCAGTATCTTGGATTTGCATATTTAAAAAAAATAAAGAGAAGGGGAAATGACAGGAAGCAGCAGCAGCCAATGCCTATCATTTCACTGACATGTGCAGTGGATCAGTTTACAGGAAGACAAAAGGCTGGTGAAATGCAGGAGCACTGCAAACCCCCCATAACACATAAGAGTTTTGGGTCAAAACCTCAGTGCCATAGAAACACTTTAACTGAATACTTACTGCTGTGTGAATGAATGTAAACATAAACAGATGCTGGGTTTCTCTTTCTGAGTAGCATTAACAGCAATTCGATCTTGCATATGAAGTGGAAAAGAAACGAAGGGAAGTAGCATACTTCTCCTTTATAACTTTGTGTGTTTGCCTCTGAGGCACACAGTGAACTACGTAACAGACAAACAACCCTGTGCTGCCCTTAACTACATATAATCTGCATGCAGTGCAATGCAAATACAGTCAAACCCTTAGAGTCCATGATAGTTTACGGGTCAGTCACTATTACTGTGATTGTTATAGGTGGCTGCAACATCCAGTGGAACTTCTTGACTAGGAAGATGATGGAAGGCAGGAGAATGCTGACCAATTTTACTGTTTGAGGCTTTATCAACACTGCTATCATTGTCACCCTCTTAAACTGATGTGAAAACCACCAAGCTAATAATCTGTTCATCAAATACACTCTCATATCTTCCCAATTGCCAATCAGAATCGCTCTCTCCCACACTCAGAAGGTGGTAGCTGCCATTTTGTTGAAAGTATTTGTTTGATCGTGCTTCCAAAATTGGTATATTGCAATACTGCAAAACATATAACCTTATCACTACTATCACTCAATGGAAGAGCTTCTGCTGGTATCCAAAGACTGCATGGCATTTGAGCTGCTTTTGGCGCAATTTGCTGCAAAGACATTCACATACTGAGCATACTTTAAAACAACTAACATTATTGGGATTTTGACCTACAGTAAAGTCTGCATGGACAATACAATGTGCCAGACAGGACACTTGCTTGCTGTCTAGATGGTAAAGGGAGTCTCCATAGCAAGGGTTCTTACAGAGTCATCTTAGTTGGATTGGGTGAGACTCCCTAAAACATGTTTCTGTACAATTTTTGTAACCCAGCTGACCCACGGTCCTACCTGACCACTGCAAGATATGTATTATGTGTCACTATAGATCACCTTAACCTATGTACAAAACATTTCCCAACTATCTTAAGTATGTACAATAGACTGTCCTACATGATCATTTCTACACATGCAGGAACTGATCCTATTGATTGTCTCACTCTTGTACAATTGATTAACTTTGCAGCAGGAACTGTCTGTGAGTATCTGGGACAGCCAGATTCTTTGCCCAGGATGTTAATCAACATGCTTGAGCATACAAATTGGTCTAGGCACAGCAGGGTCTGCCTGGGGAATCTTAAGAACTGTCTGAAATTCCCACTGAGACCACTCCTGTAACAAGCTGTCAAATACTTCTTGTGCCAGCAGTTCCATCAATCACCTAGCTTCAACTTGGGCTGCTGCCTCAAACCAGTCCTTTATCTCATCTGTGAAGACAACAAGCCTGGGAGTTCCTGGACCACTGTGGGAATTTAAGTGCACTAGGGTTGCACACAGGCACAACCCTGAGAACCAACTACGCTACAGTCATAATTAAAGAATTAAACTTTATTTTTCTGCTTAAGTCTCATAGCCCTTGCCCATTAGCTCAGCTGGCTAGAGCATGGTGCTAATGACACCAGGGTC
>NW_005057120.1:0-2701 GCF_000277835.1 Geospiza fortis
CCCTAAGGCAAGCGTGAAATATAGAGATCAAATAAGCATTACAATGTGACTGATTTGATTTTGTAATGGTAAAATGGAAGTCTAGAATAAACACTGAAAGAGAAAAATTAGCAGGTCAGAATTAATATGAAAGAAAAGGTGTCTAAGAATATGTAGAAAGAAATAAATCACTTTTATACATAAAGAGAGGGATACTGACACAAGGAAACTAATAAACCACATAGGCAGATGATATAATTAAGTAAAAGAGTTATCATCAATTTTTCTGAGAAGCTTAAGGCAAAAGAACAAAACCTGACACACATGTTTTCCTGTTCAGGAAAAACTAAATTAACACACTTAATTACAAGTTACATTTAAGTAAAACAAACATAAGCTCAGAGGAGGCATGCTATGTAGTACTAGGCTACCAACCAAATTAGACTGATGATGATGAGTCCATCATTAAGGCCTTGTCACTGTGTATTAAGTACAGAAGGTTTGAAGGACAACAGCAAAGCTAGGAAGGAGTGATAACCTACAGCTTCCCCATCTTTACTCTCATCTGGCCCGTTCCTCTTGTCTGGTCTACTCCAGTCAGAAACAAAGCATGTCTGACCTCACCCACAACCAGAAATAATCCTTTAATGTGTTTTCAGCTACTGTTCCAGTTCCTTCAGCTTCACTTAACTCATCTACTTCTTAACTTATATTTTAATTAGGGGATTTTTTCTAACCTAGATAATTTTGCCTGAAATGAGCACAGACCAAGCAGATCAACAAGCTAATCAAAGGAAACAGTAACCAGTTTCCCTGGCTCAGCTGAAGGGAGCTTTTCAAAAGAAAAGATACCTCCAAGGCCAGCTCTGACATCCTCCTTCATCCCTTCCTGGATTCCCATTACTCCAATTTATTCATTTACTTCTTTTACTCAAACTGCTAGAACTTAAGACACTTAATCTGTCACAGCCAAGCCTTACAAAACTTTTCCAATGCGTTTACCATGAGCCTATCCCTAGCCAAGATGCAGAAGCTACTTCATGTTTACAACTTCTTTCATCTTTATACTGTTAAAGAACTGTAAAATAGTTTTGCCTGAAGCAAAACAAAACTAGCAAAGGACACAGGAGGGGTTGGGGCCAGTGAGGAAGGCATGCACTAAACTCCCATACGCTACACAAACTGTAGTTATTTTATTATGACAGAAATGCCTGTATAATTTAGTCATGTTTTGTTGATGTTAAATTTTTTTGTTTTAATAAAGTCCTTTCAATGTAAAATATCACTCTGTGAGAGGTCAGTCTTCTCCCAGAGCAGCATCTCCAGAGAACGGAGTCCCATTAAAAAGTACACACAAAGACAACTCAGCTATAGCTATATAGGTCTTACCAGAACAAGAGCTATGACAAAGAAGGTGAACAAGAAAACAGCTCTTCTCAAACTACACACACACACTGTAACTGCTAAAACCTGTTTTTCTTACTTAATTGTAACTTCTAGGTCAGAGATGTCAGTAATTTACCTAAAAAACGTAAAGGACTTAGACAGCAGATCTGGAAACAGAATTTGGACAGCTTGGACCTAGCCACACTCCCATTTGTCTTTCTTTCTATGCACCATAGCCATGATGTTTCAAACACAAGCTTTAGGAAGATCTCTGATTTTCAGCATCTTCCAGCAACAAGGCAGGCCCATTAGGGCAACAGCTCATTAATACTATTGAGGACTCTTAACAAGCAATATTAATTTAGAATGTCAACTAAAGAAGTAATTAAACTAAATGTTTAAATATTAAAAAGTACTGTTCTGCTGAACATTTAAAAACATTGGTGAACTGAAAGCATACAGTCAGCCAGTGATTCCATTAAGAATAAAAAAGCATTCATGAATGTATTAATTCCTGTACTTAATTAATTCCTTAGATGCCAGAAATCTGTGGTACTAGCCAAACTGAGAAACTCGGAGGTTTGATTTTTTTTGACAGACTCAAGGAGGGAACTTGGTAAAATTGTCATTTGGTAAAATTTGTCTTCAGAAAAGAATAGATTTTCAGAGGTAATACATGTCACTCCAACTTGAATATGCAACATGTAAGAAAAGTGGACACATAATAATGGACTAATTAACACAGTGTTACAGACCTGATGTCTAGACAAGATAAGACATTTCAAGAATCCTTGCTACCCGTGCTCATGAAGGAAGAACAAAGAGATAGCCTTTTGTGCAACACTGATGCTGAATAGCTCCAATTATGAATTTAACACCAGGGACACATTTGTCATCACTTCTGAAAAAAACCACCACACTTCAGCACATTACATGCTAAAAGCACAAGCTGATCCTTAACTATATAAAACCAGAAACTAAACAACTCCAAAATATTACCTTAATGTGTAATGTATGTCATTAAATGCAAAGATATTTAAAAAGTGCATGAAACGGTTACATTAGCAAACTATAGACATTCATTGATCCTGATATGCAGATGCAAAATTCACTACAATGCTGTTTACAAGTAACCAGACCAATCTTTTAAGCATCTGTTTCATGCAGCTCTACCTCACCATGCTCAAGGCAAATGCTCAGACAACATTTAACACCTTATTTCAAAATTGTAAAGTGAAGAAAAGAGGGAAATGCATGTTCAAAGATCTAAGGAAACATCTAACTTCAAAAAAAACCCCAACCAAACAATCAAAAAACATCCCAACCCAGAAAGTTC
>NW_005057121.1:0-2701 GCF_000277835.1 Geospiza fortis
AAACAAACAAACAAATAAAACCAGAAAAGGTCCATAAAGAAACAAAGTCTACCATATTGCTCTGCAGCTGAGATTTCTAAGACAACTTGAAGTAATTCCACCACTGTCTACATTTAAATGATACATGAGTATGTCTATAAGCATACACATGCACACAAAGAGAAGGTGTAATCTTACCCATCTCATCCTGAAGGTACCTATAAAGCTCTCAGATGAGGGGGGCATGAACTATAATCAGTCCAGGTTTCTCCTGGCCCATTTACTTGTAGGAGCAGTGAAAGCCTCATCACTAAAGCAATGCTAAAACATGATAATAAATGTATACCCTCAGAAGCAGCACAGATAGTAATTATTACCCTGACTTACCATAAGTGTATGTATACAGTTGGATGCACAGTTAGCTGTAATAGAAGAGTATCAGAACAGAATTAAAAAGATGAAATCTTACATAGTGTAAGTGTCTGATAATAATCTGAATCTGCAAACAGAAACTGTCTGGCATTTTGTAGTATGAACAACCCAACTAGACCCTTCCCTTGCTGTTCCTCAACACATCTACACCTTCTATGGGACAGCTTTCATTTCATGTCTCAGTGTAGACCATGGCAAAGATCACAAAACAATTGTCCAAGTCAAAATGGAGCCTCAAGTTCTACTTGGTTTTGTGCCTCTCCCACCAATAAGACCACGCTATGTGGATACCCCAAGGAGCCATCTCTTATGGTACCAGCATCCCCAGAACAGTGACCACACTCAGCATTAACAGAAGCACTTTCACTGCTCCACTGTGGGCAGGGAAGCTGCATGTCTTCCCTATAAGCCCATTGCCCAGTGTCTGCAACGCTATTTCTCATAGATAATAAGTTGGACAGAACAAACTACAGGACTACAAGGATCAATAACAAAATGAAACACAACAACCAGAAAATAAACCATATGAAGGAGCACTAAATGATCTAGTGCTATCTACCAAACAGAAAACACTAGGGACATGATCAGTCTCTTCAAGTACCTACGGGGTAATACTATATAAAAGAAAGAAGGGATTTATTTAGTCTAGAAAATGATAAGGATGGGGCATTGGCCGAAAGCAAAGAACAGAAAAGTGGTGGAAGTAAATAAGAAAAGGGTATTAACGTAAAGATCAATTTGTTGCAGAAATAAGCTCCTTAAGGGCATTGGTCAAGGAACTATTACTGCAGATGCTATTGTAAAGGCTAGATAAATTATTACTTGCAATGATGTGACATGGTTCTGCAAGGGGCTGAGGAACTGCTCAGTCTGATGGGTTTTTAGCATTATTATCACACAGATAATATCATAGATACAGCTCACTTGCCCCTAGGTTTCCTAATTTGTTTGTAAAGCAGGTCTAAAAAAAATACCAGAGACAGGAGAGATACCATTAATTTCCATGTCCAGCTGCTTATGTTTTTAAATCTCAAGACTTAACTTGTATTTGTAGTATCTCATGGAAATATTACTGAGAGTCCAATTTTACACCAGGTTGTTATGCCCCAGAATTGAACTATTTATCAACACCAGCTAGATGATAACCACAGATTTCATTGCTTTAAAGTAACTTTTTCGGAGCATGTCTATTTCTTATGAAGTTCCGATCTTTTTTGGAAAAAGTTCTTTTTTTTTTTAATGCTTCTGAGAAGTGGCAAAGAATGACTATAGAAGTATAAACTGTTTAAGAACAATCATTAAGAAGGAAACAATTTTCCTTATTTGTGGATAAAAATTTATAGATGAGCCATTACTTCAGCAGCAATTTTTTGAATGAAACAAAAGGGAAATCTGAATCCACTGAAGTCCTATTAATGTGTATGAATTTCTTATTTTTAAAAAGACAATCACAAAATTCCTTTGACACTAACAAGATCAGTATTTCATTAAATTTAATGAACATCATGTCCCATGAGTGTACAGATTAAAATGATAGGATTAAATAAACAAAAACCAGATTGTGCAATGCTATGAATTTATGCTCCTAGTAACAATCTTTTGTGTTGAATAGGCTATTAAACAGATCTAACTGACATTTAAGTGTTGTGCATTCTTTTGCAGAAATTGTAATTTCAAATGCACATGCTTGGTTATAGCGATAAGAAATGACATGGAATAGGGATCAAATGAAAGTGTCCATGTGCCAAGCCATTATCACACAACCACAAAGGTAACACAATTGCCTGGACTGTAACTGTGCTGTATTTGTATGAGAGCAAAGCTTCTTTACAGACTCCAGAGCCTGTAAAACCTGGTACAAGCAGCTAATAACAAACAGCACAATGCCAGTGGGCTAGCTAGGATCAGCAAAAACCATATTTGGGGACTTTTCATAAAGATGATAGATGAGGTTTGCTTTCTTTCTACTAAACATGTGGGGTTACACTGTCTTCAAAGCAATATTTTCTTCACCACTTCTCTCATGTTGCATTATCAGAAAAGAGCAAGAAGTAATTTTTTATCCTTTGAAATAATACATTATGATCACTTCTCAGCAACAAGGTCATGTAGGAAGACCTGTATGACCATGTAGGAAAATAATTGTCCCCAAAACTTATGCTTAAGTAGTTGTTATCCTAAATACTGTTAACTGAAAGAAAATTTGATTTGTTATGCTCTTTGTGTACACTTGCAAACAAGTACTATACTCTTTAATCTTGAATCAATGCTTGTGTCCTGGTTGCAGTTA
>NW_005057122.1:0-1955 GCF_000277835.1 Geospiza fortis
AAAATCAAAAAGAAGAAAAAAGAAAAAAAATAGAAAGCTAAAACCCGAGGTATCACCCTGATTTCTCCTTTCCCTGTTTCCTTGTCAGTTGTGATACCCCTGCTGGCTGGCCCCTTCTTCCCTTAAAGCCAATTCCCTTTGCCCTGCCCCTTGGTACCACACCTGTACCCTCCCCTACTTAAACCTTGTGCAAAGCACAAGGCATGTCTTTTGTCTCTGGTTCTCTTTTGATGTGCTCAGATAAACTTTGCTGGAACTGACCATATGAAAGGCCCTTCTGCCTCTCTTCGCTGAGCTTGCCATGGTGAGTGTGTGTGGACTTGACTGCCTTGCCTGAATGCTTACCTAAGCAGCTTTTCCACGGGAGATGCTTATTGGGAAATAGGAAGCAGCAGCCACCATCTAAACCCCCACGCTGCTACAGCATACTGTTGGAATTGTTCTGGAGGAGGGGGGAGGGGGGGGAAACAAGGTAGTTTTGGCACTTTCTTGGCTGGGGGTGGTTCAGTCTTTGGTTGGAAGCAGAAACAGTCGTGTGGGTGCTTTTTTGCCTTGGACCTCTCCTGTGCAGTGATTTTTTTCAACACTGCTGTGGAGATCTGCCTGCCACCGGCTTGTGAGCCCATTACTTGCAAGAGAGAAGTGCCAAGAGACCAGCACAGTTGTAGTGGGTTTGATGCTTGCCAAATGCCAGTGCACCCATGAAAAAAATCATTCACTCATTCTCCTTTGCTGTAGTTGAGGAGGGAGAAAGAAAACTCATAGGGTGACATAAAGATTAGGAGAAAACACTCTAAGGGCAAAACAGGCTCAAAACTTTAAAAGGTATAAAGAAAAAATTAGTAACAGAATTAAAAGAATATAATGAAAACCAGAAATAAACCTTTGGAACACCTTTTCTCCCCCCCAGCTCTTTTTCCTTTCCCATCGACAGTACAGGGAGACAAAAACATGGGGGTTTAGTCAGTTTGTCACTTCTAAAATCTTTCTTCAGTTCACTTAGGGAGAGGAGTCTCTTTTGCTATGCCATGGAGTCCTTCCCATGGGAGACGGTTCTTTGTGAACTTTTCCAACACGGTTCTAATTTTTATGAGTAGCAGTCCTGCCCTAAAGCCTGCTGCAACATGGGTCCCTCCCACAGGCAAAAAAGTCTTCCCATAACTGTTTTTTTCATGGGCCATTTGGTTCATGGGCTACAGTCTTTTAAGGATGAGTTCTAGTATAAAGGCAAGGATCTTCTTCTTCTGTCTCTGGAAGGAAAGGTTCTTTCTCTCTCTATGTTCAAGACTCTCACCAGATCACAGCTTCTCAGCATCCACAGGTTCCAGCATGAGCACTTTTTCTCACGAGCTGTGGGTGAATTCTGCATCCCCCAATGCACTTCATGAATTACAGGGAAATAGTTTGTTGTATTACATTCCTCATCACAGCTTGCAGGAGAATTTCAGCTCTGACACTCAAAGTACCTCCTCTTCCCCCTCCCTCTTTTGCACCAACCTTAGTGTTGCCATGTTGCTCTCCTCACGTGTCTTCACCTTTCCCTTTTCTCTGATTTGGGAGAGAATTGGTGTCCGTAGGTTCATTTATTCTCAAGTTCTATCAATTGAAAAGATGTTATAGAGTTCTGAAATGGTGAAAGATTGATCCCGTCTGGGCTCTGTGTTGGGAAATTGCTCGTCATGTCTCTTGCTGCTGATTACGTGGTCCTCACAGGCATCGTGTGAGCCGTGCTGGCTGCCGGCTCCACTCCATGCTTTTCCTCATGTGGGGTGCCGAAAAAAGAAAAGCTACTGCCATCCTTGCCCTTCTGTTCACAGCATGGCTGGCTAAAAGTGACTAAGCAAATAAAGCTCATTGAGAGCCCTGCCGAGATAGCCGCTGTCCTGGCTGCCCTGATCTTGGCCATGCGGTCCTGGTCACATGGCCGCTTCCAGACTGGAATGGGGGGGGGCGCG
>NW_005057122.1:2390-2701 GCF_000277835.1 Geospiza fortis
AAGCTGTTTAAAACCACCACAACAGTCTACATGGGTGCCTGGGAGAGTCATCCCTTCCCCCCTCATCCCCAGAGCTGCCACATGGAGGGCTGTCTGGAGCCGTAGCAACAACCCTGTCAGACCTTTTTCTCTGTATGGTAGTGCGACATCATTATAAAGCCCTGCCTTCCTTCCTTCCTAGCATGTATCAGCAACTGTTGGCGATGCCAAAGACCGATCACCGCTTGTGTGGGTGGCTGGTGCAGTCGACCCTTCTTCCCTCTCTCTCATCTGAGCCACCATCACCCCTGGGGAGGTCCTGATCTTGCATC
>NW_005057123.1:0-763 GCF_000277835.1 Geospiza fortis
CCCAAAAACCGGGGCTGGAGACGCCAAAATGAGGCTGAGAAGCCAAAAATGGAACTGGAGAACCCAAAAATGGGGTGGGAAACCCAAAAATTGGGTGGGGAATTAAAAAAATGGGTTTGGAGACCCCAAAAATGGGTTTGGAGACCCCAAAAATGGGTTTGGAGATCCCAAAATGGGTTTGGAGACCCCAAAAATGGGTTTGGAGACCCCAAAATGGGTTTGGAGATCCCAAAATGGGTTTGGAGACCCCAAAAATGGGGCTGAGAGCACCAAAATTTGAATGGAGATGCCAAAATTGGGCTGGAACCCCCAAAAATTGGGTGAGGAACCTAAAAAATGGGGCTGGAGAACCCAAAAATTGGGTGGAGAACCCAAAAATGGGATGGGGACCCCCCCCAAAAATGGGAGTGGAGACCCCAAAATCGGGGTGAAGACCCCGAAAATGGGGCGGGGAACCCCAAACCTGGAGCTGGGAAATGGCCCAAAATTGGGTTTGGAGAGCCCAAAATGAGGCTGGAGAAGCCAAAAATGAGGTTGAGACCCCCCCCAAACTGGTCTGCACTGGGAGGGGTCCCCAAAAAACCCCTGGGTGAACAAAACCCCCCCAAAAACTCCCCCCAAAAATGGGAATAAGGAGCCCAAAATTGGGAATAAGGAGCCCCCCCCAAAAAAAGCCCCAAAAATGAGGCGGGAACACCAAAATTCGGGGTGAGACCCCCCCAAAAATGAGGGGGGGACCCCCCAGAATCGGGATGGAGGGGGA
>NW_005057123.1:2368-2701 GCF_000277835.1 Geospiza fortis
CACCCCCAGGTGAGTTTTGGGGTCTCCCATTTGATTTTTGGGTCCCCCAGGTGAGTTTGGGCTTCCCCAAGGGAATTTTGGGGTCCCCCAGGTGATTTTGGGGTTTTCCAGCTGAGTTTTGGGATCTCCCAGGTGCTTTTGGGGTCCCTCAGGTGATTTGGGACCCCCCCCAGGAGATTTTTGGGGTCCCCAGTTGAATTTTGGGTGAATTTTTGGCCCTCCAGGTGAGTTTTGGGGATCTCTCCGGTGATTTTGGGATCCTCAAAGGGAATTTTGGGGTCCCCCAGGTGACCCCCCCCAGGTGAGTTTTGGGGTCCCCAGTTGAATTTTGGG
>NW_005057124.1:0-2700 GCF_000277835.1 Geospiza fortis
TTTTCTTCAGGGAAAAAAAAAAAACAAAACCCCAGATTTTAACACTTTACCAAACTAGAGGAGAATTCTTAGCCAGATTCATGACCAGATCCCTGTGATATCTGATTCAGCAAGTCACAGCCTGAAGAGAAAGCCAGTATTTCTTAGCAGAAACACAAAGCATTTTAGCTATTGAATTTGTCAGGTGTAGTGCTATAACAAAGACCACAGTAATTGGCAGCAGACTGATCACTTGGCTTGAATGCAAAGGCTAGAGCAGACTAATTTTTATAATTAAACATAAAGTGTTGAAAAATTAGATGCCTGGCAATTACAAGATGGGAGAAAACACACCTTGTTCTACAGTAGCTAAGCCTAAGAAACATGTGTGCTCGTTTGATGATAAAATTCTCCACTGTTTCTCCTCCATAGTTTTGGAAAGTTACATCATGGGCTTATAAATTATTTGCTTCATCAGACTTTCCAAAATATTACTGATTTCAGCTTAGTAGCTATAACATCCATCCTGGTCATGAATATTTAGGATTGTGCACCCATACACAGATACACAGACACACATATATAAATGTGTACATGTGAATACTCACATATACATTTTACACACAGACATATATTTCTGGATGTAAATTTTTCCACTAAAAATTTGACAGAGATGTGACCTTTCCCATTACTGAATGCTATTGCATTTTGGCTATTAATGACTAGCAGGGCTCAGAAATTAACACACAGAACAGGCAGGCATTACTTCTGTGTGATGTTTGTTTGTAGATCTTGACATTTCTCTGAAGTCAGCCACTCAAGAAAGCAGCTATGGCCACTTGGAGGGCTCAGAAAAATGAAGGCTAACCTAACAAAATCAAGCAAATTTGTGATGACTCACTGTCTGACACGTCAGTGTACCCATCACAGGATCTGCTGGGAAGGAGGACTTGCCCACCATTTCCTCAACCCCATAGATGAATTGGAATCACAGAACAACGCTAATCAATACCGAGAGCTAGAGTAGCTTCAGAAGGATACTCAGAAAAATAATTATACATGATGCAACATTTCCAGACACCTTTCAATCCACTTGGCAGCATGATGCCCAAGAAGCACAGAAACAGCCAACATTCAACCATGCCCTTTAAACAGTTTGCCTGTAGAGACAGGGCATGACTCACAAAGCAGGGTATTCTCAGCTGAGACAGCAGCTTCTGACTCAGCAGCAGGCAGACAAATGTCTGCTAGTAAAGGTGATGAAAAGGTCACCCTGATAACTTCAGAGAAGGAGGAGCTGGTAAGAAGTTGAGCTCCCTACCCTGGGCAGCACACTTTGGCTGCAGAAGCTGCAATATGGACTTCTGGTGCTGCAATAATCAGTGAAGCAGTTGGTGCATTTTGAACTGATTTACTAGTTTCCTAACTACACCTGCCAAAAACAAGCGGTCCATTGGATGTAGAGGATGACATGTGTGGCTCTGCCCCATAGACTCTATCCTCCAAGTTCTTCATAAAGAACAGGAATTCAAAAGCAAAACTGTTCTTGCTGTTTACAGACCTTAAGCAAAATATGTCCCAGGCTAATATTCATCCATCCCTTCTCAATAAATTATTAAAATTGACTTTCAAGTCAAAGTATGTCTCATCACAAAAGGAAATTAATGAGTCAGGTATTGAATTGATCCTTTGAATCCAGCAGGGAGGGGCCACCCTGAGTCCCAGTGTCTGCCGCTGTCCCCATGGAAGGACATGTCCCTGGCAGGGACAGCCAGCAGGACACAGCAGTAGTTCTCAGACAAAGTCCTGGGGTACCACATGCAGCACTGGCAGTCACAGAGGACAGAAGTTTCACAGGTAAATATGTTGGCTGGCTGTTGAGAAAAGTCCCCTTCTCCTGCATTTCCTATAAGCCAGAAATTATGGCAATTGGAAGCAAAGACTGTAAAGATGAAGCTAAATGTAAAGAAACTGCACTCAGGAAGACACTTTGTGGTTCTGAGCTCCTCTGAACTTGGTGAGGAGTTCAGAGCATAATAAACACACCTCTAAAAGAAGCAGCTACAAAAACTCATCATCACTTTATGAGCTGTGTTCATGTTCTGCAGTGGCATTTTACTTACTAATAGCATCTTACATTACCCAAAATAGCACCATAAAGAAGACCCCAAGAAAATCTTCAGTGTAAATTTGAGAAAAGTATTACATACAAACTGAGAAGAACTACTGCAGGGATGCCATGAGTTACCCAATAGCCAAAGTTTTCCTTTTTTGCCCAGGTTATAGATTCACTAAGGAGTGTTGTACTCACTTGATATTGGCAGTGGAAGAAGTTTAGTTTGCCCTTGTAAAGGTGGGGTGAAAACTTTCTAGAATGAAAAGACTCAAGCATGAGGGGACTCCCATCCATCAACTCAAATGTGCTCCACTTCTGCCAGTCTTTAAGTATAACTCTGAAAAGAGCAAATATTGGACCACCATGACTTTGGAAACAGAGGAGATTCAGATTTACTCAGATGAGAAGAATTAAGACCAGACAAGTTCACTGAGAACAGAGAAGCTGGTGCATAACCTGTGGGTGTGAAGTTTGGTGTGAAATCAGAGTGCCTCTGCTATGCCATGAAGACAAAACTCACTGCATGCCTGAAGGAAGGTGTGAGGGCATGGTGGGGTCTGTCTGAAGGATGGTGGGGGGTCTGAAGGATGGTGGAGTGTCTGAAG
>NW_005057125.1:0-263 GCF_000277835.1 Geospiza fortis
CCGGCGCCAATCTCTATGATCCCCGTGTGGCGGAGAGGATTTCCGGTCGTTCCATCCGCCGTCTCTATGGTTTCCGTGTGCCCATGGGTTTTTCCGGTCCTCCCAGCCGCCGTCTCTATGGTTTCAATGCGCCGGAGGGGATTTCCGGTCCTCCCAACCGTTATCTCTATGGTTTCCGTCGGCCATAGGGGATTTCCGGTCCTCCCAACCGCGCTCTCTATGGTCCGGGCGGGCCAGAGCGGCTCCGGAAGTGGCGGGGAGGC
>NW_005057125.1:1728-2699 GCF_000277835.1 Geospiza fortis
GGCCGCCGGCGCGCCAGCGGCTCCCGAGCGCGGAAACTCTGCGTGAGGGCGCGGCCGTCGGGGAGACGGACCTGGGGGAAATAATCACAAAAAATCAGAGAAAAATGGCCAAAAAATCGCACAAAATCAGGCAAAAATGGCCCCAAATCAGCACAAATCAACCTACATCAGCCAAAAGTCACCCCAAATCAGCCTAGAATCATCCAAATTCAGCTCAAAATTAGCCAAAAATCATGCAAAATCAGCCCAAAATCACCCCTAAATCATTCCTAAATCCCATCAGGGGACCAAAAATCACCCAAAAATTACCTGAAATCAGCAGAAAAATGGCCAAAAAGATCGCACAAAATCAGGCAAAAATGGCCCCAAATCAGCACAAATCAACCTACATCAGCCAAAAGTCACCCCAAATCAGCCTAGAATCATCCAAATTCAGCTCAAAATTAGCCAAAAATCATGCAAAATCAGCCCAAAATCACCCCTAAATCATTCCTAAATCCCATCAGGGGACCAAAAATCACCCAAAAATTACCTGAAATCAGCACAAATCACCCAAAAATTACCTCAAATCAGCACAAATCACCCCAAAATCAGCACGAAACCATCCAAAACCACCCCGGAATCATTGGAAATTAACCTGAATCAGCCACAAATGGATCAAAATCATCCAAAATCACCCCAAAATTATCAGAAATCAGCCCTAAATCAACCCAAAATTACCCCAAAATCCAGCAGGAAGCCCCCAAATCATCCTGAAATCCCCTCACGATTCCCCAAAATCCCCTTGGGGATCCCCCCAAAATTCCTGAAATCCGAGATCCCCCAAAAATCCTTTCAGGATCCCCTGAAACCCCTTCAGGATCTCCCCAAAACCCATCAGGGATCCCCAGAATCCCATTGGGATCCCCCAAGAATCCTTTCAGGACCCCCCAGGACCCCCATTCCCACCTGGATCCGGCACTGGTCGTATT
>NW_005057126.1:0-2699 GCF_000277835.1 Geospiza fortis
CCCATCCCATTCCATTGATCCCATCCCGCTGATCCCATCAATCCCATCCCATCCCATAAGTCCCATTGATCTATTCCATTGATCTCATCCCATCCCACAGATCCCATCCCGTTGATCCCATCAATCCCATCCCATAAGTCCCATAAATCCCATTGATCCCATCAATCTCATCAGTCCCATCCCATCCCATTGATCCCATCCTATCAATCCCATCAATCCCATCCCATCACCCGAATCCCATCCCATCAATCCCACCGATCCCGCCGACCCTGGTCCCGCAGGGGATCTGGATCCCGGACGGGGATTCCATCAAGATCCCGGTGAGCATCAAGGTGATCCAGGGCTGGAGCGGGCAGCAATCCTTCCATGCCGTCACCGACGTGAGTGCGGGGGCTCTGGGGGGTCTGGGGGTCCCCTTGGGCTCTGGGGGGTCTGGGGGTGCTCCAGGGCCCCTCTGGGGGTGCTCTGGGTGTCCCCCTGGAGCCATGGGGGGGTTTGGGGGTGCTCTGGGGGGTTCCTCTCTGAGGCCAGGGGAGGGGTTCCAGGTGTCTCCAGGGGGATTTGGGGACACTCAGGGGGTGCTCCAGGTGTCCCCCTGGATCTGGGGAGGTCTGGGGACACTGCGGGGACACTCTGGGGGTGCTCTGGGGACGTTCCAGGGATGCTCACGGGGTGCTCTGGGTGTCCCCCCGGATCTGGGGAAGTTTGGGGTGCTCTGGGGACACTCCAGGGACTCTCTGGGGGTGCCCCTGGTGTCCCCCTGTAGCTGGGGGTGCTCTGGGGATGCTCTGGGGTGTCCCAGGGACACTCCAGGGATGCCCAGAATGTCCCCCTGGATCTGGGGGTGCCCCAGGGACACTCTGGGGACACTTTGGGGGTGCTCTGGGTGTCCCCCTGGATCTGGGGGTGCCCCGGGCACACTCCAGGGGTGCTCTAAGGACACTCCAAGGTGCTCTGGGGATGCCCTGGGGATGCTCTGGGTGCCCCCCTAGACCTGGGGTGCTCTGGGGACAGTCTGGGGGTGCCCTGGGCACACTCCAGGGGTGCTCTGAGGACATTTCAAGGCGCTCTGGGGGTGCTTTGAGTGTCCCCCTGGATCTGGGGGTGCCCCAGGGACACTTCGGGGACACTCCAGGCATGCTCTGGGTGTCCCCCTGGATCTGGGAAAATTTGGGGATGCTCTGGGGACACTCTGGGGACACTTTGGGGACACTTTGGGGGTGCTGTTGGTGTCCCCCTGGATCTGGGGGTGCCCTGGGCACACTTTGGGGATGCTCTGGGTGTCCCCACGGATGTGGGGGTGCTGACCCTGTGCCCCCCCAGCACATGCTGGCCATCGGCAGCCTGGATCACTCGTACATCGTGCGGCTGCTGGGGATCTGCCCGGGCCCGCAGCTGCAGCTGGTGACGCAGCTGCTGCCGCTGGGCTCGCTGCTCGACTACGTGCGCAAGAACCGCGGCGCCATCAGCCCCCAGCTGCTGCTCAACTGGTGCGTGCAGGTGGCCAAGGTCAGGGCCCGCCGCTTAGAGTTCAGACAGGGTGAAGGGTTTGGGTGGTTCCTGCCCATTCCTTTTGCCCTGAAAACTGAGGGTGAAGGGTCTGGGGGGCTTCTGCACATTCCTTCTGTGCTAAAAACTGAGGTGTCCCACGGGGTGGAAGGGTTTGGGGGGCTCCTGTGCCTTCCTGTGTCCTAAAAGCTGAGAGGGTGAAGGGTTTGGGGTGGCTCCTGCTGATTCCTCCTGTGCTAAAAGCTGAGGGGTCACACAGGGTGAAGGGTTTGGGGTGGTTCTGTGCCTTCTGGAGTCCTAAAAACTGAGGGGTCACACAGGGTGACCCATTCCTTTGGTCCTAAAAAATTAGAGTTCAGGCAGGGTGAAGGGTTTGGGGGGTTCCTGCCCATTCCTTTTGCCCTGAAAACTGAGGGTGAAGGGTCTGGGGGGCTTCTGCACATTCCTTCTGTGCTAAAAACTGAGGTGTCCCACGGGGTGGAAGGGTTTGGGGGGCTCCTGTGCCTTCCTGTGTCCTAAAAGCTGAGAGGGTGAAGGGTTTGGGGTGGCTCCTGCTGATTCCTCCTGTGCTAAAAGCTGAGGGGTCACACAGGGTGAAGGGTTTGGGGTGGTTCTGTGCCTTCTGGAGTCCTAAAAACTGAGGGGTCACACAGGGTGACCCATTCCTTTGGTCCTAAAAAATTAGAGTTCAGGCAGGGTGAAGGGTTTGGGTGGTTCCTGCCCATTCCTTTTGCCCTGAAAACTGAGGGTGAAGGGTTCACCCCAAACCCTTCACCCTCAGTTTTTAGGACCAAAGGTATGCGCAGTTATATTATACATTATACAATATAGAACCAATATTATACACATATAATAAATAAATCAATAAATCAATAAATCAATTACAAATATATTTTAAAACTCCCCTCTCTACCTGGTTTTAGGGGATGTGCTCCCTGGAGGAGCACCACTTGGTGCACAGGAACCTGGTTGTTATATTATATATTTTACATTATACTATATAGAACCAATATTATACACCTATAATAAATACGACAAATAAATAAAATATTAAAAATTAAGCTTTCCCCCCATTTTCAGGGCATGTACTACCTGGAGGAGCGCCGCATGGTGCACAGGAACCTGGCGGTTATATTCTATAGAATCCAATATATAACCGACAGAATACACATAAAATAAATAAATAGATA
>NW_005057127.1:0-2697 GCF_000277835.1 Geospiza fortis
GCTGAAATTGCAATATTTTCATTAAGATGGAGCCTTTCAAAAAGGAAAATCTGTTAGAATGTTACAAGACCATTTTGCTTGAAAGAAAACTTACCATATTTAGTTCTATGGAGTGCTCTCATCACCCTTCAGTAGGACACTAACACCCTTCACTGTTAGCATCCTTCTTTCTCTTTTCATCAGCTGTAATAGCTTTCCTATTGTAAAATGTGCTTAACCCAAGTATTCTTGACAGGAATAACAGAAAGAATGTATAAGTTCAGGGCAAACAGCTGTATTTTTGGAGTCCTCATTAAAAATAGCCTTTTGTTTTGTTTATGCCTTTGAGTGAATCATAACCCTGTCCTTGATTCCTGATGGTGGTCTTTCTCTTCCCACTCTGGTTTCATGATTTCTTACTCTGCAGCTGGATCAGTAAGAATAATATAAAACCAAGAAGGAGAAATAGTTACTGAAAAGAGTAATACTGCTCTCAATTTTTTTGCTAATATGCTTCTCATTGATTTGTGTATTGGTCAGTTGGGTGTTACTGCCACATTTTTAAGTTTTGGCCCCATTTATCATGCTGAAAGTGACATTGAATAGTACAGGGAAAGCTGTGATTTATTACTTATACCAGGACAATCTCTGCAATACCAGTGGTTTAGTCAAGCACACATTTTCCTTCCTCTTTTGTGGTGGAAACTGGGTCTTCCCTGAAAGGCAGGAGTGCCATTTTTTTGTGAACTGGTTATTGAGAGTGCTGGTAGGGAATGTGTCCTGCAGCGTCAAGCTTGGGAGACTGGGACACTTGATGTGATGTTAAGTGTGTCTGCACACAGGCGAGGAGGAGTTTTCATGCATTGCTCAGATGTAGAACCTTAAAGCCTCTATTGAGTAAGTTAACTATTACACTTTAAATTTAATAGTGTTTTTCATTGTTTGCTTCAGACTGAGATGAGTCAATTTCCTGCGCTTGTAATGCAGGTTTTTGGTGTCACTTTGCTACACTTGTATTGTTAAACATACCTAATTTTCTCTTCAGGACCTATACAAACTGGATTTATTTTCACGGCAAACAATAGAAACTTTGGAATCATAAACAAGCAGTGGAAAAGTCTTCATTGCTTTGAACCTGAAAAGATGTAAACACCTGGTAGCAGAGAGAGAGAGATGGAGATACTTTTTTGATCCTTTTAATATCAGAGAGGAAAGTAAAAACTGCATTTTTTCCTCTCACATTTCTCCCCAAATCCTCTGAGGCTGTCATGTGGACCTGAGTTTACAGATAAACTAGAGCAAATGCATGGGTTCTCAGAGAATTTGAAATGTTGTTTCATATGAATTTTCTTGTATGTGAAAATATGGGAAATACATGTGAAGCAAACAAACTAGAAAATTTAGAATTGTAGTAAATTTACATCTAGTAGAGAAATAAACAAAGCACAGTTCTAGTTCATCCATCAAGGGAGTCTGTTGGGTGTTCAGCATGGAAAAGAAATTCATATGTGGTGAGAAATGAAGCACAGTGGTAGACACAATTGAAGATTGTCTGCTATTGGCACACACTCCTTGTTCCCTTGAGCCCCATGGAACAGTGAACTGCCAGTCAATCACTTTTTGTGTGCTGTTTATGCTGAGAAAAGTATAGATAGAAAATTACATTTGTCAGAGTTTCAGTTAATGGTGGTGTCAGGGAGGTGAGTGCTCACTAGAGGGTAGTGCTTGTTCAGAGCTGACAGTCTGGGGTCTGAGTTGTGAATATGTGAGTTAAATCCTTAGTGTTTTTAATCACTCTCCTCCCTGCTTTCATTTACCCACAGGGTAATTGCCTTCCTTGAAGCTATTGTGTGCATCAAGTTTGGACAAGAACTTTTTTCCAAAACACAAATACTGTATGTTGTGTTTTGGCTTCTCTGTGTGGTAAGTGAAATTTCTCATGTGAAACATAAAGCATGACAAAAGCATTGAAAGCATCTAAATAGCTTCCTCTCTGGAACATTGGCAGCAGGGGATCATTGTGGGGCAATGCTGGTAAAGAGCCTTATGCATGTCGTAGTAAAAACAAATGCTAGATGGCTTAGAACTCACATTGAAGGGACTAGAATAACTTCTCATTTCTTGACATAGCAGATTACTGGTGCTTAACAATGAAACAAACAGTAGTTACAGGAAGCTTTATCTTTATGAGAGATGATGTCAGTTTGATTGAGCCTAGCTTTGGTGGAGCTTGCTGTAGTGCCTGCTGGAAATGAACAGGAGTTAATGGATAGTGTTAATAAGCAATGTGTGTTGTGCCACACTGAAGTCTTACAGCCACATAAACAACCCTCATTTATCAAGCAAATCATTCTCACTAAGCCTGTAACTTTCTGTACTGCAGTGTGATTACTGCAAATGCAGCATGAAATGCCCATTTTATAACAGTAAATGGATGTTTGTCTTGCCAGACTTGTAACTCTGATGCCAAGCACATTTTTCATGGTCAGTGAAAAAGAAGGCATTTATAATGGGCTGACAGATAAATACTTCTCCCTTCTAATTGGGAACACAGTTTGAACAGGTGATGGGGAGTCAGAATTTATTGTTCTCTTATTTAGCCTGGTGATTTTATTCCTGATACTTCAGAGGAGGATAGAAGTCCTGAATTGCTTCTCAGATCAGAGTACCATGAAACCAAGTATGTAACCTAGCCTGAAGCATGGGGCAGAGAAGGAG
>NW_005057128.1:0-2695 GCF_000277835.1 Geospiza fortis
TTTAATCATACAAGAAGGGGGTGAAGGCGATTTTCCAGCTGAAATTTGAAAGGTTGTTTGGGACAGTGCGATTGATTTTGAAAGAAAATTCCAATCTTTGTGGACTATGGTAAACTTTACCTATGATCCTATTTCTAATGTGGCCACTGCCTTTGTGCTTACTATACGTAATGCCACTGTTTATGTTATCCACCCCATCATTGCACTAGGACTAAACCATGAAAGAATGGTGCTCTCTCTCTCAGAACATAGGGCATGGGCATGAATGGTGAATGAGAAGTGGCAAACGGTAAACTTAGAATCTTGTGTTACCTGGGAACAACTAGGGTTCATTTGTGAAAGTAATACTATTGATGCTCAAGATGTGTGTCTTGACACTGAGCAAGGTATTTGCCATTTGAGATTAATCCAGTCACTAGTCAGAAAACAGCGCTCGTATATATTTGTAGAGGCTGTTTATGTTTAAGAACTGCTTGTGCTTTTGCAGAAATAGATAACAAAAGTGTAACATTGCCTAGTAGAAATAATTCTAATTTTTGTATTTGTAATTTTGTTAAGATTGTTGGGTGTGATTTTTCATATTTGGCACCAGTGACATCCCACTAGCTGATCAAATCCAATTATTACAATGTATCACAGGCTATCACCTACTCCTAGTGGAATGAACCTTACGTTGGTAAGACAATTAATTAAACACCAAGACCTAATTGAAATTTTGAAGACCATCCAGAAAAATTGAGAGAAAACTCTAATTACTTTCCATCATGATACAAAGGAGATAAGCAGAGTTCTGCAAAGAATAAAACAAAATGCAGATCATCACTGGTGGGATGCAATCTTTGGATGGTTGCCAACTGCAACTGGGATTTTTAATACGTTATGTCACCCTGTCGGGGCCGGCTGCTTGTTCTCTGCCCCCGAGGTGAGTTGGGTGGTCCAGGGAGTCGACCCCAGGCTCTGAAGAATGAGACTGGACTCTCTGTTGTTCGGTCTTCAGGTTGTTTATTAAGTCTTATCTACAAAATTTTCTCCCTGGCAGACAGAGGTCTGACCAGCAAGGCAGCCATGACGCTCTCCGACCGCTCCCAAGGCTGCTCCGTCTCTTATACCACAAATTACGTATATCATATTTACCTTTACATCCCAGAGAAAGGCTGGACACACCCAGTTCCCTCCATCTTGCCTCCTGAACCCCCATACCAAAAAACCCAAAATCTTCTTTTCCAGCCCGTGATAATTTCACTATTATTCTACCTAAACTGTTGTGGCTTGCTGATCTTCATATAAGGTTGGTAATTTGCTCCATGGGTCATAATCAAAACTACAGGTGTCTTGGGCTCTATGACAGGGTCTCTGAGACCCCTAACAGGGGTCCTGGTGTCCTGGACAGCCAGAGGTGTGTCCTGGGTCCTGACATCACCCCATTGTAGTTTTGTTGATATTAGTTGCTGTGAGTTTAGGGTTATATTTTATAGTACTTATTTTGAATTGGAGAATGCTACAGCGAGTGGCGGTGTTAACCTCCTTGGCAAATGTACATGGTAAAGCATTAAGGGATACATATTATCATAGAGATTTGTACTAAGTAAAAGAATTTACTGATTTTCTAGAAAAGGGGGGACTGAGACATGAGGGGGTTAGAAATTAATGTAGAGTAGAAATTCATTTCAGATTTGGATGCACTGTTTTAACTTGTTTAGTCTGTAACTTGCTGTGTTCGCAAAGCCTTGCAGAGACAGACAAAAGAATGCAAGCCTCTGATAAAGAATTCTGTGGTTGTGACAGCCTGGTCAGAGAGAGAAAGCCAGATAAACTTTCCCAGGCATCATTCTGGGAAAAGCTGTGAGAAGCTCAGAGAAAAGAATGAAAACAATCTGCAGCTGATGTTTTGAACAGTTGAAAGAATTCTACCCCAAACAAGGTGAAAGGAATGTGAGCTTCCAAGCTCAAGGGAGATAAGAGGGACCCCACCAACCTTGAAACTAAGATCAGATCAAAACTGAGGTTGGACTTGCCTGAACCAGGGAAGACGTACAGAACGACTGCCAGAGAGCTCTGCTGCCAGAGAGCTCTGCACAGGCTCAGAAGGAATGATAAGCTGACTTTAACGTGAAGCCGGGGCTAGGAAATGAATATGCATGGACCTATTGCAAAACTCGATGCATATGCAACAAGTTAAGGGATAAAAGAGTGTCTGAATTCTCGGCAGGGTGTGCATGCCTTTGTGGAGCTATCCTGCATGCGCCCAGCGCTGAATTAAATACCTACCTATTTTACAACTTTTACGAGTTGTGGAGTTTTTTCCACTAATCAGGTTCTGCCCCCACGCATTGCATCATTCTCGATGCCTGTCCTAGGGTGACATTATGATGCTTGTATCCCCAATTGTCTGTTCTGTTTATGCTGGATATTATATTCTGTGCCATCAAGACTGGCTCTGAGAGCGAAGGCAGGGAGAAGAAGAAGCACGGATGTAAGACTGAATTCAGGCAGGCTGTTCGGGTCCAATCCGGCTAGCTATGGACCCTAGCCCTCACAATCTTACATAGGACAAAAGCAAAAGATGAAAAGCTCTCTTCTCCTCTCAGGAACAAAGTCCTATTTCATTCCTTAGTAGGAGACACCAGGTGGTCCAGATGACTTCCCAGGTGGAAAAGGGAGAGATGCTTCATGGCAGGAAAGTTTTAAGTTTGTG
>NW_005057129.1:0-1738 GCF_000277835.1 Geospiza fortis
ATGGAGCAAATGGATTGCCCTCATCACTCAGCATGCCCATATTGGAAATCCTAATCGAAACCCTGGGATTCTGGAAATTAGAACAAACTGGCCTGAAAGGGAGACTTTTGGATTATCTTCTGAAGAAGGAGAGGAGCAAGTGGCATGTGCCGAGGAAGCCCCACCATGTAATGAGCTACTGGAGCCTGACAGACAATATGCCCTCTTCACTAATGGTTCCTGCTGGACTGTAGGCACTAACTGGAAATGGAAAGCTGCTGTATGGAGCCCCACATGATGAGTTGCACAAGCTACTGAGGGGCAAGGTGTATTGAGTCAAGTTGCAGAGCGTAAAGTTTTCCAGCTGGCTCTGGATACTGCCAAACGAGAGAAGTGGCTGAGGCTCTATCTCTACACCGACTCATGGATGGTGGCTAATGCTCTGTGGGGATAACTGGATTGCTGAAAAAAGGCCAACTGGCAGTGCAGATGGAAACCCATCTCGGCCGCCGAGATTTGGCAAGACATTGCCACCCGAGTAGAGAGGCTGACCGTGAAGATTTGACACGTGAATGTGCACGCACCCAAGAATCAGGCTAATGAAGAGCATCACAATAATGAACAGGTGGACTAAGTTGCCAAGGTGAAAGTATCACAGGTGGATCTAGACTGGCAGCACAAGGAGAATCATTCCTAGCTTGTTGGGCCCATGATGCCCCTGGTCATCAGATGCAACATACTGATAAGCCAGTGAGTGAGGGGTGGACCCTACTATGGACAACATCTCACAGGTCATCCACAACAGCGAGACCTGCACTGCAATAAAACAGGCCAAGTGGGTGAAGCCTCTGTGGTACAGTGGGCGATGGTTGAAGTACAAGTATGGGGAAGCCTGGCAAACTGACTACATCATGCTTCCCCAAAGCCGCCAAGGCAAGCGCTACATGCTGACCATGGAAGAAGTTATAGTTAGTTAAATAATGGTTGGAAACCTAGGCAAGAAAAACCCAAAAAAGGCCAGAAGAGGGACAAGAAAGAATTTCAAAAAACCCCAAGAAGGGCAAGAAAAAAGCCAGAAAAAATGTCCAAGAATGGCAAGAAAAACCCCAGAGCAAAACCCCAAGAACGGCAAGAGAAAAGCCAAAAAAGAACCCCAAAAATGGCCAGAAGAGGGGCAAGAGAAAACCCCCCAAAAAACCCAAGAAAGGCAAGAAAAAAGCCAAAAAAGAAAGGCAGGAAGTTAAGCAAGAAAAAAATCCCAAAAAAGGCCAGAAAAGGGGCAAAAAAAACCCAAAAAACAAAAAAAAAACCAGAAAGGCCACAAAGTACAAGCTCTCAGTCCTCCCCAGGTCCCAGTGTCACAGCAGCCTTCACACGGAGCCCCGGGGATCAGAGCATTTTCCAAAGGGGCCCTTGGGGCAAACAGGGAGATTTGGTCCGGCAGGATGTGGAAAACAATCTCCTGTCAGATTTTCCTGTTCTCACACACAATCCTTGGCTGCAGGGACACATTCCCATTGTCCCTGCCCAGGCTTCAGGACTCAGAGCTGTCTTTCCTAGGAGCTGTTCCTTCAGCTGCCTCGGGAGGGCCATTTGGCCTCCGGACCCACACTCTGGCTCCATTATTAGCACTGCTGCATCCAAACCCTTCATCTCCACAAACGGCGGAGACTGGAGATGGATCTCTTTATTTCACAATTGTTCTTAAAATTGCAACATCAATAATTTTGCTACCCTGTCATGGGGTTGAATAATCCAG
>NW_005057129.1:2238-2695 GCF_000277835.1 Geospiza fortis
AAGGAGGGACTGACCTGATGGACAGTGGAATTAACATTGAATAGGGAGGACGTAACTGATTGACAGATAACTGACTGTCTGGAGAGGGGAGGGGGACCCTGGAAATCCCCTGCTTCTGTCGCCATCTTTAACCCATATATCTTAATGAGAATAAAACATAAAACTTATAAAACTCAACTACAGAACTTCCAAACTGTAAAACACCGTGCACCCCAACATCTCCCCCTTTTTTAAACTAAACGAAAACAAGGAACATGGGGGAGATGGGGGCCGGAACTTGAACTGAAAGATAGCTGTAAGAGTCTTTAAAAGTTCAACTTAAAGTCCTGGGCTTTCCGGGACCACTTCGACTTCTTCAAAACTGCCGCTGGCGTCTTCTGCGGCTCCGGGCTCTTCATCCCCCTCAGGTTCGTTGTTTACGGGCTGAAGGGACATCTCCACATAGATTGCTGTTTCT
>NW_005057130.1:0-2695 GCF_000277835.1 Geospiza fortis
TTTTTTTTAAAGTCAGTCTGTAACTGTGTCTGAGGTACTTTTTATATGACTTTGGTGTCCTGGTCTGCTCTAAGTTCCACTGACAAACACACACCAGGTCACTTGCTGCCTGGTGCTCACTCACGTCAGTGCTGGGTCCAATAAGAACCAGCTGTGAATGCATCTGAGCTGTCTCTGATACAGTTCCAAGTCTGGAAAAACTAATTCCTCCCTTTCTTTGCAGACAGTGTTGTGCAATGGCCTGAGCTCACTAAATTCTTCTGTTGTTCAACAGCAAGTAACCTAGGTACTACATCTGCTTTAATGGCAACTGGCTTGTTGAGGCAATAGATGTTTGGGAGTTTTTTGCACCCTAAGCTCTGTTTATACCACTCACCTTTTTATGCTGATGGAATTACAAGAAATCAGTACAACTGTTACATCTTGGCCACTATTTCCATACTATTTTGCCAGCTAAGCAGAACTGAGAGACACTGCTTTCTGGCAGAACTCCAGGAATCAGGTTAATTCTGTTGCTGCTGTACACACAAAACCACTGTTAGGGAGTTTCTGTTAGCTGCTTATAAAATGCTTTGAGGAAATATTTTATAGGACAGATTTCCTTAAAATGTGAAGTGGTACCATGATTGAAGGTGGCTAATTATGAAACCATATGGAAAATCAAACGATAAAGCAAGAAAAACAACCCAGGCACTTTGGTATGTGGTATTGTAATGTTTCCTGAAAGGGGTGAGCTTGGCTAGCAAGATTTCCATCATTATCCCTTTCCTCTTCTACCCACTACATCCCTTGGCTCTGTTGTGCTCCTGCAGGTGGTGTTTGTTGCAAAATACATCTATTCCCCGGGGAATCTTGATGAGTACTCAACATACAATAAGCTGTTTGGGCCAAGTGATCTCTATTTCTGCTTTTGGAGTGAGAAGCTTGCTGTGGTTTTTCTTCATGAGGTTTTTACCATCTGCCTTAATAATTTTAGTGTTTACAGGTCTGCAGTTGTTGACAGCATTAACTGCCTTGTTTGTTCCCTTTCCTTCTGCAAGTAGTCTGATGTTAGACAGAAACACCATCTCAGCCACTTTCCTATTTTAGTATTCCAGCAAGCAATGTAGTTTTCCTGGGCTGTTTATTCTCTGCATTTGTACTCCAAGGGTCCAAAATGAGGGCTGAAAGGCAGAATCAGTTAAAGCTTTCCAGTAGTACAGCATTAATATTTGTGCTTTATGTTCATGAAATACTAATGCTAAGATAAGAAAGTGGCCACAAATATAGTTTACAACAGCACTTGCAATGTTAGCAGCCTGCAAGCTGGTCTATCTTTGTAACAAATAGCTATTCTAATTTCTCATCTCCTTTCCAGTAAATACAGCGTATATTCAGGGCCAGGATAATCAGCTCCCTGAGCTGGTGGAACTCTCTAAGATTTCCAAGGACTACATGCTCACAGCTCAGGACTAGCTTGGGTTTGGCAAGACTAATTATCAAAGTGAAAAAGCAGTAAGAATCAGCTCTTGAAAGAGCTCCAGTGATCTTAGGGGAGGTGGCCCAGCTACAGTTGGGATAAAAATTAGAAAAAGCCAAGGTCTACAACTGATGTAGAGGCAAAAGGTAGTTACAAAATGGAAGGGTGGTCTGCACAAGGACTTGGCAGTTTAGGAAATGACTGTTGAATGTGGAAAAGGGTTCTGCCCATGCCTGGTGTTATACTTGGGTTTAGGGTTAACAGAGAGACGAAGCCTCAGTAAATGCTGACCCAAATCAGAACCTGCATTGTTGTTCCTGGCCTGAGCCCATGACCCCCCAATTATGGCCCAGAGGTATGAGCTGCCAGGGATCTAATGTTTGCACAGCCTACCCTTCCCTCTGATCAGTATATAATAATGCCCAGTTATGGTCCAGACAGATACTTCAGTATTTATTAATTTGTGTGGCTGAATATTATTTTGGTTACCCTTTTGCCTTCTGTTCCTGCCGGGAGCTGTCTCTCTCCTAGCCCTAGGAATGGGCTGAACCTCAACTTGTGGCCACATGGCATGACCCAGAGGCCATGGGTGAAATCCTTGTACAGCCAATCTCCTGTTCTGGCAGCCCTTTTTCATCCCACAGCAGTTGGAGCTGTTCTTTCAAGCTAGTGAGCAGACTGGGTGGTGATCGTCCAGCCATCATTACATCATGTTCCTAAGAACAAGTACATTACAAAGAGAAGAGAATAAATGCCTTTTCTCCAGGCCTGTTCTGCTTGGCAGACAGCTTCTACACTGGTCTGTACTGAGGCTTGCTGTAGCCACCTCCTGACAGAGCCTTCCCCAAAACCTCCCTGTCATGGTCACAGTTTGTGTTCTTCTTGAAAAATGGCCTCTCTGGTGGGACAGTTTGGAATGTCCTTTCTCCAGGCTCACAATTTCAGAAGGTTGAAAAAGTGTGATATTTCAGGACTGTTGTTCTGTGTTCAGCAACTTCATTTCAAATGTAGCCTTGAATAAATGATCACTGACTCAAGCCACTCAGCTGGGGACCAAAGCACTGTCAAGCTATGGAAACATGCTAACAAATGTGATGCTGACCAAATGTCTAGTACATCGTGTCACATTTTTGAGAAATGTCGCAAGGTAAAATATTCATTCTTTGGCAAGGGGAGGTCTCAGCTAGGAGGTGCCAAAGGAATTCACAAAGCTTTGGAAATCTCTACGTATCTCTT
>NW_005057131.1:0-2694 GCF_000277835.1 Geospiza fortis
GTTTCAAGACCAAGAGAGGGGTGAGTACAGGGTATAGGGGAACATGACCCTGCACTGCCCCTTTGCAGGGTCTGTGGCAGATATTGGAAGTCAGCAGAGCCAGGAGGAGTAGGTTTTAGTAGTTTTTCCTAATTTCTGAACAGCAAGGAGTGCTCGCATGGGTTTGCGTGGCAGAGACTGTCTCACTGCTGAACAACTTGCTGAAGTTAAAATTTTAATGAAAATTGAAAGTTTAAGTGCCACCATTTTCCATATCATTTTTCCCCTAACATGATTTATTGACCACTTATACATGATACATTCTCCTGTCATGAGTAGCACTCTATATATTTATTTTCATGAATAATGGCTATCATTTTAATTGATAGTTTCAAACAGAGGAGTAGATTTATTTCTACAGTGAATGAAACTGCCCTCAATATAGAGCCTGTATAAATTATTTTACGTATTTCAGTTTTCCTCTTGCAACACAGTATGCTCCTAATCTTAACAGAAATCAATCAAATAAGATCTAATACATCACTGAACACCAGCTTCTCTAAAATATACTAGGACATTTTTCTATAATGCTTGTAAGATTTGTCTTAAGCAGCATTGCCAGGAGCTTTTGCCTTGGCTGTAAGATGTCTGTTTCATTCCCTGGTAGCTTATTTGTCAGCTTTTTTGGCACCCTACCTATACACTTATAACATAATTACTTTACTCAAGCACATCTCAATTATGCTACCCTTTTTCAGCTAAAAAAATTTAAATTCAACGATGTTAAAAATTAAATATTGATTCCAGCAGCGCAGGAGCTCTTGTGGGCAGGTGATGTATTATGCATTCACTTCTGAGTGTGACACCTAGAAGTCAAGTCTACAAAGGATTCTTACCTAAAGAGATCACAGTTCATGACTGAAATCCACATTACTTGCAAATGATCTCATTCTGATATAGAAGTCCAAGCCAACAAATGCTGTGTGCTCACAAATGCTCAAATCATATGCTGCTGAACTATTGAAGGAACAAGCCTGCATACATCCCTGTGTCTAGTAAAAAACACTGCAGCTTGCTGTGAATCATGTCAAAATAGAAATAAAATGTTGCAGAGCATGCACTGGCTGCCTTCTTTACAAACAAGCAAACAAAGCCCCAAACAAACAGAAATTCCTGAACAAACTGCTTTGCAAAGCATTGACCCAAATATCTTTGTAATATATCCAGTAACCAGTAATTTTAGAGAGCTGTCATTTATTCTTCAAAGTCAGGATCATTCCTAGAGTTCTATCTTCCTCTATAATAAGGATTTCCTTCTTGTAGCCTGACTAGAGTTTTCTAAGGCATTACTCCAATCCCTAAGTAAACATTTGCATAAGGGATTTTACCTCCATTCAGAAATCCCACATTCATGCACCAGTACTGGAAAGTTTTGACAGTGACATTTTAATATTTGTCAGTACTTTTTAAGAGATTGGGGATGGGAACACTGTCAGACATGATAAGTAAAGGGCAGAGGACAGAGTTTGTGAAGGCACTATAGATGAAGTGACACAAATGTGAGCACCCAAAAGTGAATTTCAAAATGCATCAATAGCTTTGGCAAAGACAGAGAGGTAGAAGCCACAGAAGAGGAAAATATGTTTGGGCAGGTGCCTTGCCTTCAGTAAGACACTTTACCACCTGTTACTTTAGTTAACTGTAATATAAATGGCATCACTTGGAGCCAGGTTCCACTTCCTATTTCTGTTCATAAAGCACTCTGTATTTTTTTTTCCTTTTAGTTGAGAGATGATGTTCTGTGGTAAAATATTAGTAACATAATGCATCAAGATGTTTTAATCATAAGAGGCATCGCTTACAGATCTGGCACTCATGCCAGATGCGCTGTATAATGGATGTACAGCAATTTAGCATTTACTGTACCTCATGTGTAATGTTGTCTTTGCTTTCACATACATTGCCCTAGCTGTGGTGTTTGAAAGAAAATGTAACTACAGGACTGTAGAGGAATTTGAATAGCTTTTATCTACATCTGCATTTTCTCCCTCTAAAACAAGCCATTTTCTTGAGAAAACAGAGGCATGATTGCTGGAAACCGTAGTTTTGTATTCTGTTATTTGAGCTATGAGATCAAAATAAGTTTTAATAAATTGCTGCATCGATACATTCAGCTGTTAAGCTAAAGCAAAGACATAAAAGTCGATCAAAGGATGCCACTCGCTGCAGGGAGGCAAGTAAAGCAGTAAAGAATTAAACCTAAAGCTACATAGCTCTTTTCCTTTGGAAGCAGCAAAGTAATTTGCATTATTCATTTCACCCTGGGAAGACAAAAAACCCCCCAAATCCAACAACATGAATAGATTGGAAGGACCAGATGGAATCTAGCTGGCAAACAAAGCAGAGGTAAAGTAAGCGAAGCAAAGAAAGCTAAATCAAATGTAACAAGGCTGCAAAAGGGGTCTAGAAATATCTAGAGAGAATAGAAGGAGACCACTGAAAAGTAACAAAGGGACCATGTAATTGAAGGCCTACAAGATGGATGGAAAAATGTTCAAAACTACTTTTTCTTAGTTTTCAGT
Source organism: Geospiza fortis (assembly GCF_000277835.1). Classification (NCBI taxonomy): domain Eukaryota; kingdom Metazoa; phylum Chordata; class Aves; order Passeriformes; family Thraupidae; genus Geospiza; species Geospiza fortis. The sequence goes on from NW_005057131.1 coordinate 2,562, forward strand.
ATAAAGGAAAATGATGAAAGTGGAGAATATTATGTAGGAAGACAGAAAATATTACAAGCAGTGGGCCAGAATTGAGCTTAACTTGAACACAAGTTTTCTGCCTTCTTTCTTTTATTTTCTGCCTTTTTTCTTT
>NW_005057132.1:0-2692 GCF_000277835.1 Geospiza fortis
TGAAGATGTCCCTGCTCATTTCAGGGGGTTGGACTAGGTGGCCTTTCAAGGTCCCTTCCAAACCAAACTTTTCAATAATTCTGTGATTCTGTGTTGCATGTGTGCATATCTGTGTGCATGCACACACACATATATAAATCAGCATAGGGTGTTCAGTGAGTGGATTCCCTTTGGAATTCATGCTGGTTTTTCATTTTCATTTTTGTGATCTTTCATTTTTTGATCAAAGAATATAAAGAAAATATAACTGATAAGAGGTTTTATTGGAAATTTTAATACTCCCTTTTGCCTCTTGAGCTTTGTTGTGAAGACTAGGTCACTATGAACCTTTCCTTAAAAAACAAACTGGGTTTTTGTACTTTGCAGGCTTCATGTCTCTAATAGGTGCTACATGAGGATGTATTTTAGGATTACATGGTTTGTCCTGCACAAAGTAATTCTCATGTGCCATGTATTTCCTGGAATCAGGTGGTTTATTCAAAATACCATGTAGTGTGGATATGTGGTTAGATGCTGGGGCAAAATTCAGAGCTAATGTCTCAGTGCAGACTCCAGCTATAGATTAGAACCTTTTGGATTTGGGTATTTTCTTCAGGTCTTGTTTTTACTTCAGTCAGTAGCTGACAAGAACAGAACTCTGCTGATGTAAGGGGGAATGGTCAGAGGGTGTGAAGTGTGGGAGGACAGGATTATATTCCCAGTTTTGCTGTTAAATTGGCCAGCAATTGTTGCTGCTGTAACAGATTGAACCAAGCGTAAATGAAAGGATTGCTTGAAGAATCAAAACAATTTGTGACTGTCCAGACAACTCCCTCGAATGCCATGTGCCTTTCATGTCTGTCTGTCTGTCTGCTGCTGTGGGACAGGACTGTCTGGTGCTCAGAGCAGGTGACCTGGGCAATTCCCTGGTTTGGCCATGCATGTCCCACCCTTCAGGGCTTATGTGGAGCTTGGTATTCAATGGTTAAAATCATCAAAGGGAAAGTGCTTTGGGAGGGCAGGATGCAAAACCACAAACCTGAAGTGTTTGCAGTTCATTGTATTGTGTGCTATTTTAAGTCTTGGGTGCTATTTTGAGTGTTGGGCTTTGTCATTGCTTCGTTAGCAGCACCAAAGAAGATGGAGATGGCAGAAAATATCTGATGCAATCGTTATTATTAAAAGCAGTGGCACAAAAACAAAGAGACCTTTCAGGTGGTAATTGCTTTCATAAGCCATTCCTGGGGATTGAACTCTGAGACCTCTACAACTTGATCTAATAGGGACAGCCCCTGCAGTCACAGCAGAAACATGTGTGTCTGACATGCTGTGTGGTACCTGTTACAGCAGCAGGTCTGTGAAATCTTCCTTTGTAACAGCTGTTTAGTCCAAAAGCCAGCAGAGGTGCATGAATGCTCTGTGTGTGCAGCTGCACTGACAGCCAACACGTTCACCCTGGGATGGGGGAGATGCTGTGGGCAGAGTGGGTGCATCCCCTCTCTGCAGTCAGGGCAAATGTAGCATTACTGGCCTGTGAGTAAGGGGTATTTAGCTGTCAGAAGCTGCTGCCTGTGCTCTCTGTCAGAAGCTGCAAGGAAGAAAAGACATCAGTCTCTGGGCTTTCCAGTCAAGCCTTGCATGGCCCCCCAGAGTGAGGGCCAGGGACAAGTAATTCATATATTCTTGCCACAGTGAAAGGTAACCTCACAAGAGGGTGAGCTCAGCTTGGGGAGGGTACAGATGTAGCTGTGTGGCTCTTAAAACACAAGATTTTTGTACCCATGGATTACTGCAGCATTACTTTTGACTCCTCCCTCTCTGGACTGTGGCCACCAGCACATTTTCAGGTAGTAAATGGCATTCTAAAATTGGCAATTCACTTGAATTGGACCAAGTTATGTCACCTGCCTTCTGAGCACCGGCTCTGAAGTAAGTTCTTGGAGGAAAAGTGAAAAATAGGGCAATACTGTTTTGGAAACATGCTGTGAAAATGAGATTCACAGTTAGAGCTTGGCACAAAGGTGAGAGTTAGAAAATACAGTTTTGTAAGGAAGGCAGGCTAAAGACACAAAATAGAATGTTATATTTAATGGAAGATTTGGATTGCTTCTGGCCAAAGGAAGGTTACTGTAACATTTTAATCCTGGAAGTACCAGCGTAGTGACTGTTTGTGCTAAATTCCCCTGATTTTCTGAAAGTTACCTGATGCAACTATAATGGGTGCACGAAAATATGTTTGCAAAGGGATGTCCCTTTCAGAAACTTCTTTTGTTCTTGCTTCTGTTCTTGGGTTCATGTGGAAACTCTAAAACCCCATTAAGGCAATTAAATTCACCAACACGTGTTATCTATCTGTGCACGACAAGAATCTTGGAAATCCTCTCTGGAAACGCGGGGGTAAAATTAAGGGCAGGCACAAACAGGGCAGGAAGAAAGTATAGAGTTCACCATGCTGGACATGGAAATATAAATGGGTAGAACAAGATCTGTGTTTTACACTTGTTCTTTCAACTTGTGTCTACACTTTTCGTTTTAAAAAAATCCATAATAAACCTGTGCCTACAGTATAATGTAAATTAATGTGTGACCAGACCCTACTCATGTGCAATGAGAATACAACTTTCTCTAGTTCTGATGGTTCCAATTTTTTTTTAAATGTGTGCATACAGAAAAGTACAAGCTAGAAATATGGTTTTTACTTCTGTTTTTTTTT
>NW_005057133.1:0-657 GCF_000277835.1 Geospiza fortis
TGGGGGGGGGGGAGAAGGAATGGGGCAGGGCCTGACCCCAAAAAACGCCCCTATGCCCCCTTCCTGCTGGGGAATGTCTGGGAGGAGGAAGGGGGCAGGTCTGACCCCTTGGGACCCCTCATTCCCAGTATGTGGGGTTTGGGTGCTGGGAAGTGTCTGGGAGCAGGTGCAGGGCAGGGTCTGACCCCTTGGGACCCCCCACGCCCGGTCCTGGTGCTGAGGGGGCTCTGCTGTCCCCAGGAGCAGTCGGAGCGGGACATGGCCTGGGTGAAGAAGGTGGGCGACGACCAGTAAGTGCTGCGAGGGGACTGGGGGGGGACTGGGGGAGCCCCGCACTGGGGGAGCCCCGTGGGGACACACGGGACCGGCTGTGGGGCACGGCGGTCACCCCACACCTCTGCACGGGGGTCCCGGGGGGGTCCCTGCATTGAAGTGCGGCAGTGGGGGGATCCCGCACCCCAAAATCACCAACTGCGCCCCGGGGGCTTGGGGCTGAGCGGGGCTGCGGGCGTGGCGAGCCCGGTTCTGGTGTCCGTGCCGTGTCCCGGTGCCTTGTCCCGGTGCCCGGTTCCGGTGTCCGTGCCGTGTCCCGGTGCCTTGTCCCGGTGCCCGGTGTGGGCTCGGCGCTGCCTCCAGAGGGCACTGACGGCTCTCGGC
>NW_005057133.1:2270-2692 GCF_000277835.1 Geospiza fortis
CACCAACTTGGGGCAGAATTGCTGATTCTGGCAGCGCTTCCGAGCGGGGGGAGCCGCACCCGCCGCGCCCTGGCCGCAGCTTCTCCCTTCGAGTTAGAAAAGTGAATTCGGGTTGGGTTTGAGTTGGTCCTGGGGGTCCGCGGGGCTGTGTCACCCGCAGAGCCACCGTGTCCCCTTTGGGAATTGTCCTCTGGGTCGGAACAATTGTCCTCGGAATTGGCCGGGCGGAGAGAGGGAACTTCAGACGCCCTGAGGTGCCTTTTTCTCACCCTGGGCCATTATTTCCTTTGCGTTTTCCTGGAGGAATGCTGGAAGCACCATCCAGGCAGCAGCCCCAAGCCTTTTTTAGTTGTATTTATTCAAAAACCAAACCAAAACCCAAACCAACCAAAATTCCAGGGGGGAGGTCAGGCCCCGCTGAA
>NW_005057134.1:0-2691 GCF_000277835.1 Geospiza fortis
TAAAGAATTTTTTCCTGATATCTGACCAAAACCTACTTTCTTTCACTTTGAATATGTCCTTTGCTTGTCTAAAGCTATATCATTCTTTCTGTAGCAGGTTTGTTGTTCAGCTATTTCTGCTATCAGGTTTTACTTTTGAATACTTGTGCTGCTGTTACAATAAGTGGACTCAAAAACTTTGCAGTTATATTTTTGTTTCAAAGAACTTGTTCTCTATGTACAATACAATTTTTGTAGTAAAAATTGTAGCTGTATTGGCTTAAACTGGTTATGTTCATAATAGATACTGGAAACTAAGAACTTCTGTCAAGATTCCTGGGTTTTTCCATGTTGTGCAAGTTTAGTAAGTTATGTATAAATATAGTGAATTTAAGACTTTTTGTTGTAGCGTGGTTGCAGCAAGGTTTGTTGGCTTGTTTTCATCTATGTCCTGGCAGTTTAATGTTTAACTAAATCAAGAAGAGCTGGAAAACATGTGAGGAATGGAGTACAGTTTGCTACTGTAGTTAGTGCTTGTCTCCAAGCCCCATCATTGGTGAGGTGCTGACTTGTTATTTCTAAGCAGGACTTGCTGAATATGTTGAATAGTTCGTGCTGTGCTGCAGCATAGGAGACTGAGTTGGTCTGCAGGAAGGCAGCAATCAGAACTGATGATGGGCTGATATTGCCACTTCACATGGTAGTGGTAGTGCAGTTGTCTCTCTGGAAGGCTGACTGGAAACTGAGACACTCTTCAGCACACTGCCCTTTTCAGCAAAGCATTTCAAAAACACCTTGAATACTCTGCCTAAATTACAGAGAAGAAACCACTTATTCAGTACTCTGAAAAGGTTTTTTAAAATCCCAAATGCTATGAGGACAGAAAAGATTAGATTTTAGTTTCTACTTGGACCTTGTGTGCTTCCTGAATATAGTATTGTGTTTACCTGGCTTGCTGGCTAGCTAGACAAGAGTCTTTTAATGGAAAGTGTATTTTTCAAAGTCTTAGATATTCTCTGAAACATCACTGAATGTGGTATATCTGCGTGAACCCACAGCTCAGTTATAAATGGGAGTTATAGTAAATCACTGTCAGTAGGAGTTCAGTGCTGGAAACCAAGTTTTTGAGCTTGTTAAATAGTTGTGAGAGCCTGTTATCTGAGTAGTATGTACTCAAATAATGTCCCTCCATTCTGGGTTGCTGTGAGGTAGAGAAATAATGTATGTCTCTTAGCATAATTCTCCATCTGCACATTTGTACATTTTTCTTTACCAAGGAAACTCTGCAAAACCAAAAAATATATTTCTTTAAGGTCTGCTGTCTGTTGTAAGTATTCAAGGACTTAAAAGAATCACAGGATAGAAGTTGTGAGCTATTAAAAGTGGTACTATACGAGTATATTTTTTTAGAAAACCAGAATCAGTGCTTATTTCAAGTTTCCATTCTTATACAAATTTGAGTGTTTTAACTCTTTGTATTACCAGGAGCAAAACAATCTGAAAGCTGGAAAACAAGTGAAAATTCATGCAATGTATCCAGGAAACATTTGTTGCAGGAGTTAATAAATCTTTGTCTCAATGAAGTATATAACTGCTGTGAGTTCAGTCTCTGCTAATAGGTTTTGAGTATCCAGTGGTGCAAAAAGGTGAAGGTGCAATACTGTTGACTGTTGCATATCCATTCTAGCCAGGAGTGTAGCTGTGAACATTTGACTATAAATCGATACCATTGTGTGCACGTGTGTGTAATACAAAGCAAAGGCATCAGTGGTGCACATGCTAGTGTCTACAGGCATACATTTAATGCTATTAAGAAGCTTAATTTAATGTTATTGAGAACATCTCATCATTAAGGAATGGATTACATTTTGTTTGAGCTATTAGTGATTCTGTTTTGGCATAGAAAAGGTAACATGCATGTTTGCTGTCTTTTGAGCACAGGCATTGTTGACATTTGGTTGCACACATCTTGTGAACAAGGTAAACATGCATGACCTTACCGTATTTGTTTGTTTTACACCACTATTTCAAGCTGGGATTGCGACCACGCTGCTCCTTGTTTGATCTGTTCTACTTGGTATTGATGTCCACTTAGTTACTCTTTCAAAATAATACCTGTAATAAAGTGGCAGTATATCTTAATAATACCCTTATTAAAAGAGTACCTAAACAATTCAAAGTTTGTACATAATGTCTTGGCCTGATATCTGAATGGGAGGCACTACTGTGTTAAGAACATGGTGAAACATTTAGCAGCAGAAGTCCTGTCTCATGAATGAGCTTTTTCAAGAGAGAGATTTTGTGTGGGATTTGCTAGTTCATAACTTATAGAATTGAATCACCGAAGAATATGGCAAAGGGGTGTTATGTGGGCCAATTCTGCCCCTTTTGACAGGTAAACAGCCTGATTACCACTTTTTAAGGTTAGGAAGGAGACAGCAATATAATTAATACAAAGTAAATGCATTTGGTTACAGCTTCAGCCACTGTAGTTTGTAGAAGAGAAAATTGTGTTACCTATGCAATGTAATTTTCACGCTGTTAGTGACCTCGGCCATAGTGAGCAGCAATGCCTCTCTTTAACTCTGACCTGCAATGTGGAGCAGCAGCTGGGTCTCTTTTGCCATTCTGTGTGCACTCTGCTGCCTGCAAAAGAATTCATCCCACTTAAATTTAGTTACCCTTGCACACACTAAGGATTCTTGCATTCTG
>NW_005057135.1:0-2690 GCF_000277835.1 Geospiza fortis
AAAGCGGTCGCATTGCGCACCGCAACATTGGGCTACTTGGCTGTGTGGCAGGGCTATGTCTGTCCCAAATTTTCTGTCAAGTCTTGGACATGAAATTCAGTGCGAAGGTAAAAAAGCCAAAAAATTCCATGGCCTGATGCTGGGGGCACTCAGCTGGAGCACAAGATAGAAATCTGGAGCCTAGTCCTATTAAACGTTTGCCTGTGCTGAAAGTAAATGACTTTCAAAAGCAGAGATTCATCTTACTCTAATTAATAATCTGACAAATAAGGACTTTTACTTGGAAATGAGAGAGATCCATATGCTATTTGTATATATTTCAAATTCTCCTTCTTCCAGACGTACCCAAGAGCTTGTTGGCTGCTGGGGGGAGTCTGTGTGTCTTCAGATTACTCTTTTTTCCTTTTGTCCAGAGAGCCAATCATGAACAAGGGAAATGTTCTATCCAAAACTGACAAGTTAACTGAAAAAGTAGTTGTTTCGAAAGATTATATTTTCAGTTACATTGGTAATAATTTCTAAGCTGAGGTAAAAAGGCTGAACCCAGGAGAAGAGAATTGCATGACTAAGCAAATACTTCACAAAGTGTGCTCATGTGCACTAACATTCTTTCAGGGAAAAATAGGAACTGGTAATAACATTTTACTAATAGAAATTATAAAAAATAATAATGAATGACAAAAAAATCTGAGATGTGTAGAGATTAAATGAAAAATAGTACCAGTGTAGAACAAGTAATGAAATTATAATTTGTTACCCAGTGGTTACAGCTTGTTTTGTCATCTCACAAATTTGTGTACTGATCTTACAGATTTATGAATGTAATTGTTGTATCATATTCTCATGTATAGATATATCTGAAACAAAAAAATTGTACATCAAATGGCTCCAACTTTACAAAAAATACATTAGATGGCATTGTAAACTTCATACAATGAGATGGAACTAGAAGTGGATTTTTTGTAGTTGTTTCTCTGACACTTGGATTTAAAAAAATCACATTATATTTTTTGAGGGGAATCTAGCAGACTAATTTCACTGCTGCAAAACTGAAGCACCCCTATGACTGTGATGGGAGGCAACATTATAGTGGATCAATACATGTCCCAGAGTTTACAAAAAGCCTGTCTCATCACAGCTACAAGTATTTAAACCACATTTAAAATCTCCATAATCTCTTGATTATCATGTTATAAAGAACCTTATGGAGTCCTGCAGGAATTTTGACTTAAGGCCCTTGCTTTGAACGGGGATGCCATGGACAAAGACCTATATCTATAATGTTTACTTGACAATGTTTTCTGTCTTTAGGAGAAATCTGTATGTTCTGAGGCACTTACCCAAAACCTAAGTTGTTGGTTACTTCAAGAAAAGTAGCCAGTAATAACAAGATCTGAAATTAGGAAACCTAAAGTTATTTAAAGCCATACAAATGGAAATGCAATAAACATTCTGATAGCTCTGCCTTCACAAGCCTATAATAACAAGACACTTCAGAGAAGATACTACTGAATAGTTTTTTTCTAGGTTTGTTCACCTCCATGATGTTGAGCAATGCCATTTTCCTGTTCTGTGGAAGGGTGTGCTGAGTCCTCTTGAAAAATGCCATTCTGGTCACATTAGGCCGTTGGGGAAGGCTGTAGGGTGAAGTGGAGCAGTCCAAACCACCATTAGAGTGCCCTTTTGCTCCAAGTGCTCCCACAAACCACCAGAAAGAAATGCTTTCTCCTTCCCTCCTGCATCTCCAGTGGCAAGGTGGGCCTCCATGTGAGTGCAGAGGTATCAGAGTTTTACCCTGAGATGGAGACAGTGAGAGCCTCTGCTCCTCAGGAAGAGAAGAGCAGAGCCCAAATTTAGCAAATTTGCATTTTAAACTCCCAGCCTCATGCTTCTTTTTCATAGTCTACTTATGAATTATCCCACTGGCCAGACATTCATCCAGAGTAAATCCACATCTCAGCATGCTGAAGACATATTATTGGTCTTGCATATTACAGTCTAGTAAGTTTTTTGGTATGTCTTTCCCCTTCTTCAGACATTCAGTGGGACATGTACCACTGCAGTGGTGGTGCTGCTGTGCTCTCCAAGGCAATTAAGCAACAACATTTTGTATTAAAACAGTGGATATAACTGGAGAGGGTGAGCATGAAAAAACAGTCTGTGTTCTCTGAACAGGACTTGAGTGCCCTGGAGTTTTCTCGTTTTTCTTTTTCCTCATTATAATCTTTCTGTATATTGTGTAGCTTGATTTTTGGTGCAGCTTTCATTTGAAAGAACTAACAATTGTTTTACTATTCTGCCAGATAAAATAGGAAAAAATATCTCTGAAAAGATTTTTTAAGGGATAGGGGAAAGTATACTACAACAATCCAAAACCCTTTTTTAGGCCGTTCTGATAAACATGGATGATTACAAGTAAGGTAAAATAAGCCTGGAAGCAATTTTGAGATTATAATTAATCATAAGAACGTTTAGACCAAGCTGCTGCTAACACTTATTGTAAACTGCAGGTGGCACCATTTATACAACATTTTAAAGAGCAGCTGGGAAAAAAAGTTCTCCCTTTTAATTTGAGCTTTCTGATGGCTTGCCGTGATCGTATAGTGGTTAGTACTCTGCGTTGTGGCCGCAGCAACCTCGGTTCGAATCCGAGTCACAGCAACTTTTGTCCCCAGCCGGGAGGGAGGGAG
>NW_005057136.1:0-2689 GCF_000277835.1 Geospiza fortis
AGTTTCTATCTGGCTGATTTTGGTATCTAAACTCCAACTGGCCTTGCAGAAAAAGCAAGGTGCCTCACAAGGCCAGTTCTGCAGGGTGTTCAGTACACCACCATGAGGCCATGCAAAATGCACTTAAACTGCTGTGGTAAAGCACACTGAGTCTAGTTTGAATAGAAAGTGGGGGAAAACTGCCAAGTTTCTAAGTAGGTCTCTAATAATAGGAAAATGTAAAATTTAACCTCAGGAAAGATGCAGATTACAATCATAGCCCTTAATGTTACAAACAGTGCTAAAATACTGCATATCTTCAAATGCTGTTAAATGTTCAATGCTAAAATACTGTGTATCTTCAAATGCTGTTAAATGTTCACTTGAACATTTAACAGCATTTGAAGAGCAGCAAGCCCTGCTTTGCTAGAAAAGAATAACATCTTTAATTGAGCTTTTAAAAAGTGACCAAGACTTTACAAGGGTAGATTCCTAGCATTACCTGAAATGAAGACCATTTAAATAATTTCATGTTATACATCATTAAGCTGAAACATTCAAAACCAAGATAGAGAACAAAGCACAGCAAAGATAAAGTGATCTGCCCAAGGTCACCTGAAAAATTTTCTGAGAGGCAAGAAGAGAAACTAATTTTTAAGAAATCTCTATGACCTGACCAGAAAGACAGCCTTTCCTCTAACATTTTATCTTGAGGTGATTAAGATCATATGCAGGTACCAGCATACTTATTTATGTAAAGGCTATGCTTATCTCTGAAAAAGAAAGCAAGCAGGTATTTCCTGAGCTACCCAAGCAAACTATGTTCTGTAGCAAAAACTGGGTGTGCACAAATCAGAAATGAGTCAGTTCAGTGCTAAGGCTGTGCTCTGTTACTAAAACAGAATGCTATCTCAGATGGAATAAATGTCCCAATCATATTTGTATTGAAGCTAATCAATTTTTGTATTGTAAAATAACCCTGTCCAGAATCTTGATGAACCACATGACATGTCTTCCAAGGACTCTATTGTTAAAGATGCCTTTTTTACTGGAATTTCAATAATTAATCATGTTATGGGGTAGTTTTATTTCTGTGTGGCTTACCCTTTGATGATCTAATTTACATTTATAATGATCTACTCCCTTGTGGATTAATTGCTTGTGTTATTTTGTCTATTAATCAGACATCAACATTTGCATTACAGATGACTGTTTGCATTATTTTCACACTACTAAATCTGGCAGCATGGTACTAATGATAAATACTTTCCTCAGTTCCAGGCGTGAGATAGTGTCTCAGTCCTTTTAAACAACGGCATTATCAGGATCTTACCACTCTTCTGAAGCAGCTTGGTCATTCTGTGGTATTAGCCACCTGCATTTATTACATCTAAGAATTCTTTTTCTACTGGCAAACCATAAATGCACTAACACTTTGTTTACCCATCGCTGTCAAATAAGTCCTGAGCAAAGGGCAGAGGGTTACTAATCTGAGACCATCAGAGACTTTCTTTTCCTAGATCCCTGTGTACCTTTAAAAGAGTTTCACACCTTTCAGCTACTCGCTGCAACTCCTTCCTGGGTGTTTCCCCACAGTGTTGCCTGAAGAGCTGCTTTTCGTCAAAACCACACACTCACACTTAGGAAAAATAAATTATCAGTATAAAACAACACCAATCATTGACCTGAGCTAGGCAACTTGATTGTGCCTGGAGGAGATAGGGAAGTACTCAGACATACTGCTCTGTCCACAGGCCAGGGAGGCAGCAACCTTTGCCAGGTGGCTGCGCACAGTCACCTCCTTTCCAGCTCAGCTAGACCCAAAGGAGCACACCGGGACCCTGCAGGGTGCACCTCTGCTCCCACATGGTGGCACTGCATTCGGCCCCGGTGCCTTGCTCATGGTTCTCTCCCCAGATGTGATTTAGGCACACAGGCCTACAGGGAGAGGAGGAAGAGCCTGGCTACCCCACTGCCCAAATTTAGCTGCTGCATGCTCTCTTATCTGTAAGGATTTGGGAGCAATAGCAGCTGCAGCAATGCCTTCCCTGTGCTGCTACTATGACACAGAAGTTTGGGCATGGTAGGGTAGTTCTTTGCACAGGAACACACAGAACTTCACAAGTCCAAAATACTCTCACATGCAAGGACCTTTAAGGCCAAACTACATCAGGTCATTAAGACACCTGTTGTTTCCATACAGAAGCATCCCTGGCCCATCTGGGTCAGCAGCTTCAGTAACAGACTTGCTATCCTCCAAGTAAAGCTTTGCCAAGCTCTGCCAGTTCCCAGTTTTACAGCAGCAGAGAACAACTCAGACACGCAAAATAGTTAAATAGGTAAAATGCCAGGGTGAGGAGCATAAACAAATGGTGCATCACAAGCAAACATGGTGGTAGACATACTTCATACAGCATGAGAAAATTCCCAGCAGATCTGTCACACACATCTACACCTCCTCATCTGAAGGCTCCCTCTTCTCCTTTAACCAGCATTACAACTGCTGCCTTGAAATCTATCACAGAAGAAGCAGTCCTGTGCTTGCCACAGATGTTTCCAAGATGTATCTTTCCTTCTGGGATGGTTAACATTTCCTAACATTTCCTTCATGCGACTCCAGTCAGACAGGAAGAGTTAAAGACTTCCTCTCCCTGTTGCTACACAGGAACCTTTTCCTTATCCCACCCCAAAAAAACAAACAAAAAAACCC
>NW_005057137.1:0-2689 GCF_000277835.1 Geospiza fortis
TTTTTTTTTTTTTGTTCAGTGTGGTTACAGAAATCATTAAGTTGAGTAGGGCTTGGACTGAGATCTGTGATACTTTTTTCCATGTTCATCAGAGACCACTAAGTAACTTGAAAAATGTTCTTTTCTATCTTAGTAAACAAAAACAAAAATTAAGACCAGGTTTTTCCTCTATGTTATTCCAAGGTGAAACATTTTAACTTCCTTTGTGGTTTGTTCTTCCCTTGGAAGATGTATTAGGGTTTTAAAAGTGCCTTTAGACTGACAGACTGGCATGTCAAAACTGGTTGGGTGATTACTGATGCTTTATGCTCTCTGGAGCATGACTGCCACAGTTATTTGGTTCTCAGTTAAATGTTCATGTGGGTAATTCCACTGGAGTCTTCCAAGGAGAAGTTCAAAACCATCAAGATTTATGCTGCTTCTGATCCCTGAAATGTGATCTGTACACATTGTTTGTAAAGCACCTGAAGTTTATTAACTGCTTGGTGCTCATGAGCATCTTTTTCACCCAAAAGCATTCACCTACTGTTTATTGAAATCTACATAGGTCTAAACAAACTAAGCCCTGGGCTGTATCATCATGACAGGCAGCCACAGAGGAGTTAACTAAAATGTGCAAGCTAAGTCTCAATTTGTAATTAATAATTAACATTCATAAGATTGCAAACCCTTTACTCCCACTGTAAGGCTGTTACTTATCAAAATGTTTTCAGTGCAGTCAATGAAAGGTGTGTAACTGCTGACAAACTTGAAAATGAGTCTGCAAGTCTTCAATGCTTGGTATACACTGCTGAGTCTTAAGCAAAATCTTGCTGTCGCTTATTCAGGACAAACTAGATCCATTATATAGCTGTTGTTACTTCGAAAACTTGTACTATTCATTCATTTATTTATTTTTATTTATTTATTTTGGCACTCTGGCAGGTTTTTAAGAAGATTCATAAAGGTTTAGAGTAGCTCACCCATGTCTACAACATGTGTGGCTAACAATTGGGCAGCATATGTCAGTAAGTCAGACCAGCGTGGATCTGGCAGGATAAACCCCCCTATTTTCTGTGGGAATAAATCTGCAGCAATTCCCTTTGATTTCTCAAACCACCCATGCACACAAATTGTGCCAGAAATTTGACCTGATGTGTAGCAACATACATATCCTGACACTGAATAACGCTGGCTACATCTTTAGGTGCCATAGGAGGTTGAATTTCTTCCACAGACAGCTTCCTTCACTTCATCTGTCAGTCCCTTCACCTGATAATTGGCATTAACTGAACTACTGACAGCTGAAAGAAAACTGAAATGGAATGTGAGCATGTCCCCTTGAAAGCCATAGTAAAAGGGACACCATGATTTTTCTCCCTCTTACCAGACTTGCATCAAGGCAAGGAGAGGCTGGCCTGTGACGACAATTGCTCTTGTTTGCACCCTTTTCTTACACATTTTTATGCTATACCATATACTTTGACTTTGGAATATCTTTCATAGGCCATAGGTGCTAAAGTCTTTTACTCATAATTGATACCCCACTACCCAACCAGCTATCAGTGCTATTCTGGGAAACACAGCACTGTAAGAAAACTGGTATTGTCTGTGACTCAGCTGAGCCTTGCATGTGATATTTGATTTGCGAAAAACAGAGAATAAAATGCACACTGGAACAGAAATACCATGGTAGCCACCTTCTTACATTTTCATCCCTCTTCAGCCTGAAAAATTACTGTGGGTTCTAGAACTAGGTATTTAACTTAACATCTCCTACATTTCATGTCCCCTTGTGTACCCTATTTCTCTCCAATGATCTCAGTAATAGAAAGGAACTGAAACCTTGATTTTAGCTGCTGCATGTTGATAGTTTGACATGAGCTACATTAAGTTAACATCAAATTGTGAACCCAGACACAGATGCTTTATTAGCATTTAAATCAATGGGGGGGTGATCACAGGACAAAACATGAGAATCGTATTCTTAGAATGACATTAGCATTAGAACCCTTGAGGCACAGAATATTCACTAGAAATTTCAAACTTCTGAAGCATCTAGAAATGCATCTTATCCTGCCAAGTACTGAACATCCATCTTTTGTAAAAAGCTGCTCCACGCATTTCTGAAAGCTGGAAAAAGGCATGCCACCTCCACCCTTAAGCCACTGGGAGAAATAGCAAGTTGTCAGTGTGTTTTATTTCAGATGATTGAAGGTTTAACTCTGCTTTCTTACAGTTTTGGTAACAAATATCTATATTTGCTAAGGAAGTTGTTGTTCTTCACCTCCCACAAGCTATTGCTTCTCTTTCTTATAATTAAAATTATTTTACCTGATTTTAAAATATATTAACCAACTAAGGCTCATACTGACTTCATGGAGAACTCTTAATTTCTCAGTACCTCTGGTCCTCACTCATTAGTCCCCTACTTCATTCTCTCAATAATGCAGACCTACATTCACTTTCCATGAGATTTTTGTGCTCTTTAATGTCTCACACTGAAGACTCTTTTTCCTTCAGCTGAGTGTTACTAACATACAGCTTCTGAAGGCATTCTTTATTTCAGCAGTTACATACCAGTTATTAGCTATTCACCTGAAAGTTAGATGATAGGTATTATCCCTAGTTTTAATAAAGAAAGCTTGTGACCTGTGGGCAAATGGGGAAAGGTTCCTCCTTCTTGTTATACATTTTTTCATGAAATCGC
>NW_005057138.1:0-805 GCF_000277835.1 Geospiza fortis
ACAGGCACGGGGACAGAGGGACAAATCTGTGGCCAAAGGGACAAACCCGTGGCCAAAACCACAAATCCAGTGGCCAAAGTGCTGATGGCTGGAGGTCAGGGGGCTGTGACTGGTGGGACACACAGAGGGATTCCCAGTGCTCCCAGGCAGGGCCCTGAGGGCACAGGGGGGTGGGCACGGGGCTGGAGGGACACAGGGGTGGCCAAAGGGACAAAACCAACGGCCAAAGGGACAAAACCAACGGCCAAAGGGCTGATGGCAGACGGTCGAGGGGGGACTGTGACTGGGAACTGGGATGCTCCCAGTGCTCCCAGTTCAGAGCTTGTGGAAGACGTTGAATGTTGGACACAGGTACAAGTGTGGCGGACACAGGTATGGGCACGGTGGACACAGGGACAGGTGTGGGACAGGTGGCAGACGGACAGAAGCAGCGCCCAAAGTGCTGCTGGCAGGAGCCTGGGGGGACATGGAGGGGCTCCCAGCACTCCCAGTTTAGGGCATGTGGGAGTTGCTGAGGGGCAGGTGAGGGCCTGGACACAGGTACAGGTGTGGTGGACACAGGTATGGGCTGGTGGACATGGGCACAGGTGTGCTGGACACGGGTACAGGTGTGGTGGTGGAACCAGGTGACACAGGGACAGGTGTGACAGACACAGGTCTGGGCTGGTGGACATGGGTACAGGTGTGTTGATGGAACAGGTGACACAGGGACAGGTGTGGTGACAGAACCAGGCGGCAGAGGGACAGAACAGTGCCCAAAGTGCTGCTGGCAGGAGCCGGGGCGGACCCGGGGGCGCTCCCAGCT
>NW_005057138.1:2589-2689 GCF_000277835.1 Geospiza fortis
TTCACCTGCGGCTGTCCCTGTCCCTGTCCCCCAGGTGCCATTACCTGCAGATGGCCCTGTCCAACTGACATTACCTGTCCCTGTCCCCCAGGTGCCAATA
>NW_005057139.1:0-2689 GCF_000277835.1 Geospiza fortis
AGAATTCATAAACTTACTTATAACAGTGTGTACAGTTTTCTTAGTGGTTTAACAGATTGTCAAATCTCAAAGCTAATTACTGATTGATCTTTTCTTGTCAGACATGGAGGAAACTGCTAGCAGCTTCTCTTAAAAAGTCGCTTCCTTGATTGCCTCCAATATAAAACCACCACACAGGTGTATCTTGGTGGCAAGTACAGAAGCCAACTCAGTCTTGGCCTCTAGTCCCAGTTGTTAATTGCACCCATATTGGGTTTTGAAGGGAAAAGACAACTGAGAGGAATGATAGAGGTGTGGTATAGCCTTTTTGCCCCCACCTTACCATGTCTATGGGGTTGCAGCAGGGCTATGGAATCTTCTCGGTGGCGAACACAGGGACTGTGAAAAATGCATATTATATGATTGATTTTTTGCAAATATTAAAATGAATACTATATGTGTTATGTTGGAAAGCTATATTGTATTAATCCTTTTTTGTAGTGCTGTACTAATCTTTTTAAGTAGTGTGGTTAATATAGTTTTAGGCTACAGAAACTATGTGATGTAAGATACTTTTTCTAACTAGCTCAAAGAGAGATAGCAGCAACAAGATACCAAAATTCCAAGAAAAAGAATTCTTGCCTCCTTATTGGGAAGAACTAGACTTTGAGGGACCAAGACGATTGATTTACAAGATGAGGGAGGAAGTTGACAATAACCAGAAAACACCCTTTGTTTGAAAAGAATTTTTGCATCATGTATGAGATATATGAATATGCAATAGGCTATTGCTTTTAAGAGTTAATCCTTTGTTAGGGTGTGTGCTTTTGGAGCTTAATTGCCCAGGAAGCATCTGGACAGTCTGTATTTCTTTGCTTTTTATTGTCCTCTGTTGTCCTAACTCTGATTGTCCAAATTCTTATTGCTCTAATTTTTATTACTATTTTTATAACCATTTTATTACTATTAAATGTTTAAAATTTTAAAACAAGTGATTAGCGTTTTTCACAGGGACCAACCCGATCTTGCCCTCTATTTCTTGTCTTACTCCACTTGTTAGTTCCTAAGCAAACCACTCCAGCACCTCTTAAGGTTCTCTGTGTACCTGCCATCAAGAGATGCTTGCAATCTCCATCCATTAAAACAGGACAATTACATCAATAACAGATACAGTTCAAACTCCCCGCCCAAAGTGTTACTTAAAATAGTCCTCAAGTTGGCTGGTGGAAGCTTGACTCTATTTTTTCAGACTTCTTGGTGCTTCTTTGGTTATCTCTCCATCTCTGCTTAAGAGTCCATCTCATCTCACCTGGTCTGGATGTAATAGTCAATTCTTTGGGTTCTTTCACCGGGCTTTTAATTTTGTTGGCATGAGTCCATTTCCGCTCTGCAGTTCGCACAGTCAATTCAGTGGTTAGCAGTACCTGAAAGGGACCTCCCCACTGAGGGTTTGGAAGTTGGTCTTTCTATGATTTGATCAGTACTCAATCTCTAGGGTTAACATTATGAATTAACACTTTAAACCCTTCTTTTGAACCCACTACTTGCACGGTATTTTGACTCTTCCTGTATCTCCTTTCAATTCTATAAACACAAGATTTTTTAATTCCCGTGTCCACCAAAAATTCAAATTCTTCTTCTTGGGGACCTATTTTACTAAGGTCTCCTGATGATACTCTGTCCCCAGGAAGTAGACCCCCTGACATCTCTAGTCTTCTACTTCCCCTCTTTGCTTGTTCTCAAAAACCTTCAGGTCCCTTTCTCTTTGGGGGAAATTTCTCTTAAGTGTCCATTATTCTTATAATAAAAACAAATTTGTCCTTCTCTAATGGCAGTTCACATTACTCTGGCCTTTTCCTTTGCTTTCTCCTCATCCCTCCTGATGTACACTTTCTGTGCTTCTCTTAAGAGATCCTCCAATCCCCTTTCTTGCCAACCGTCTACCTTCTCTAATTTTCTCCGTATATCTAGCCAGGCATGAGTGACAAAATATGCTTTTAGCAAAATCTGTCCAGCTGCTGTTTCAGGTTTGATACCTGAATACTGCCTCATATTTTTCCTTGGTCTTTCTAGCCACTCTGTTGGGATTTCTTCCCTCTTTTGTTGTTCATCAAATGCTTGTTGTTCATCAAATGCTCATTTTTGCTTCATGGGGCAGCCTTTTTAATACCCCTTATAATTAATGTTCTATATTCTTCCATGTTTTGCCTTCCCCCGGGGTCATTGTGGTCCCAATTAGGGTGTACTGTGGGCATTTTTAGGTCCCCAGGAGGTCCTTGAATCTGCTCCCTTTCCCATATCTGCATCCCAGCCGCCCAGATCATCTGCCTTTCCTCTAGTGTAAACAACATGGCCATCACTGATTGCATTTCTTCCCATGTGTAAATACTGGGGCCTAAAAATTGGTTTAACTGTTCAGCTAATCCAATGGGGTCCTCTAGTAATCCTTTTAATTCTTTCTAGAACATCCTCAGATCAGAGGAATTGAGTGGTACAGTTACAAATCTAATTCCTCTCTGCGCCCCACCCAGTGGTACTTCCCTCAGAGGATACGATCCCGTTCCTATCCCCTGATTTGTTTTCCTCTCGCTGTACCATTCTGTTTCTAGTATTTTGACTAGACCTGACAGAGGGCAAGGGAGGTGTGGTGGGTGCCAGTGGAGGAGGAGGGTGCAAATAATCGAACGGGTCCCATTCTTTACTCTTTGTT
>NW_005057140.1:0-2688 GCF_000277835.1 Geospiza fortis
TTGACAACACTTTTGGTGAAGAAATTTCTCCTAATGCCAAAACGAAATCTCCCATGGTGTGACTTGAGGCCATCTTCTCCTGTCCTACTGCCTGTTACTTGACAGAACAGACTGAACCCCACCTCACTAAAACCTCTTTCAGGTTCTTGTAGAGGAGCCATGCTATCTGGACTCTGTGCTTACAATCAAACATCCCAGTACACAAATGCCTCATGAAAGTGTCTGTGGGACATCTGCTGTGCTCCTGCCAGTTTCCCCAAAGCCCATCAGCTCCCTGGCCCTTCAAAGCAGGGGCACAACCCCAGAACAGAGTTTGCAGTGACACGTTGACACACCCTGGCAATTATAAGCCCATTTTATTGACTTGCTCAATAGAGCTTCAAAACATTAAACTGTCTTCTAAAGACTCTTTAGTAGCAGTTATGGGTTGCTGATGTGGTCCACAAAAGCTGTGCTGCTAAGATAATATTTCAGCTCCCCAAGCCATATATGACAGGGATACGTCAACCTGCTGTGGGTCTGCTCAAGACTTGAGGACCATTCAAGTGAAATTAAATGACACTAAGGCTTTCTCAGCAGTGCTTATCTTACTTCCCTGATTTGAGGAAGGGTTGCATGTGTAAGGAAATGAGGCTGACATAAACGGTAGATATGTTCCTGGGTCCCTGTCAATGTTAACTGCCTTGCCCACACTTGAATTTCTCCTTTGCAGTTAATCCCTCGAGTGCCACCTTAGGCTAGGCAGTGAGGTGTCCCCCTCCTTTACTAGGTAACACCTCTGGGGCTCTCTCTTTCTAAATCCTGAAAGAGCTGGATCATATTATTATTTCCCTGTAGAGGATGGGACAGTGTTTCTGCTGGTGCAGGGCACACAGGGAGAGCCCTGGGAAGACAAGAAAGGACTGCTAGTATTGGAATGGCATTTGTGTGCATGCACCTTCTAACAAAGGTATACTATAAGATGATTAATGGTCCTTCAATAGGCAGGACCCTGGACTAGTCATCCATAGCTAAAACACAATTGATTATAACCTACAGACCATAGTTTAGAGGTAGCACCTAAATTAATGGCATGTGCTAATTGCCAGTCATGTTGATTTTACAACACAGGCAACATTTCATTGATGCTCTAAAAGAGAAGGGTAAATAAAAGGCAAGCATAAAGTCCAATGTAGCAAGACTAATTCTGCAGAATGGCTGCTTGTTTTTTCATTTCACCAGTGGAAGTCTCTAAAATAAACAGAACAACCAATTTAAGCAGATGCATGTAACAACAATTAGGTTTCATCTCTGGTTTTAATCTTTTTAAACCACAGTGTTTGGTTCTCAGAGCTCAAAGGAATTGCAGACCGAATCAGAAGTTGCTTATAAGTTAGCAGTGTGGAGGAAGCAGATTTATGGCTGTTTAACAGGGAGAGATGAAATGTCCCTGTTTAAACAACCAAATTTAAAAAAAATATGCTAGTGATGGAATCTGGAGATGAACATCCAGAGCTCCTGCCTGTGAACTTGTTATCAGCTTGGGGACAATAGAGCTAAGCAGTAAATGGCCAGCTCAGGCACTGCTTTTTAAACAATGAAACAGTAAAGTCAGGATTTTTATTGGTAGTTGCTATCCTGTGTGGCACAAAAAATGAAATGTGGAGTGAATCAAAAATGAAATGTGTGTGAAAACAGGGCTTATTACTGAAAAGTAGTACAATCACATTTTTACTTCCCTTTGTAACTTTTGGGAGGGACTACATAACGAAATAGCAAATACAAAAAAGCCCTCTGGAAAGCCACATGGATCTGATTTCCCATTTCCCTGCGCACTGTGTCATCTTTTACCTCAGAGGCTTTGCATAACTGTGTGTGACTACCCACAGCTTCTGATCTCATGAGACTGAAGTCATTCTTCAAACAGCAGTCAGCTTTTAAGGACTTGGTGGAGGGGGACATGATGCTGGGCAGGACAACTAAGCTAAGACAAAGAAATGTTTTTCAGACAGGGGAGCAAATGCTGGAAATTTGCTGGGGAGCAGGCTCGTGACACAGTTATATCATTGCAGACAGTTTTTCAAAGCTGGGGGTAGGCTGGGTGCCTCTTGACAGCCTGGCTCAGACAAGTTGTGCAAAATAGAGGAGCTTACCTGTGTGTGTTTGCGCAGGGTTACCAGGACAGTTGCGGAGAGCATAAAAAACCCAAAATGGTGCTGGAGGGAAGTTTCACAAACTTACTGGAACCTCAGTAGGGTCTGTTTTGGTTTGGTTTCCTTTCATGCAGTTTGAATGGATAATTTAGACATTTTCCCACCAGCAGCTCCAAAATCCTTAAGAGCAAATCACCCTTCATCTCAGGGTGCATTGCAGAAGGGCTGTGACATGCCACTGCTTGGTGTGAGGGTGACCAACCATCTGTGCTGGCAAGAGCACCATGGGCAGAGAGGAGACAGATCAGGCTGTGCCCACAGTGTTACCCTCAGCTGCAGTACCCATATGGATCTGGAAATGCAGGTTGTTTTACCTGTCTTTGCCATGTTTTGTGTTGCTGATGCAGAGTCACCCAGACACAGGGGGATATACAAATGAGAGAGGTGATGTTGTGGCTGCAGCAGGTAGGGAGGGATTCAGCTCAGGGGAACATGCTTAATGCAACGAGGAGAACTGGAGTGCTTTACATTAAGGTAGGGTCTAGTCCATTACTTA
>NW_005057141.1:0-2688 GCF_000277835.1 Geospiza fortis
ACCTAGCAGTGTGGATGTGAGGGTTCAGAACTGGCAATCATATTTCACACTGGTGAAAGCTGCTGTTAATGGCCAATCATGGGATTCTCAGTCACTGTGAAGTGTTGTGACAACAAATCATCTGCATGTATCAAGGAAGATTCCTCATCTCTCTCAGCATGTCACATGTTGGAAAAAGGATGAAGCACACGAAAGGACCTTGTGAGAAATGAATCCATAAACCAGAAGCAGAGCTGCACTTGGGCACACAAATGTGGTGGCTCAAAAATAGCCTGTGTCTTTCTTTTAGCCATTGCTGTGTAGGTGGGAACAAGGAGGGGCAAAAGACCATCTGTGGCTTAGTGGCTCAGTCTTCCACTATGAAGAGAGATGAGCAGGTGAACATTGGAAGGTGCTCATGTGTGACTGTGAATAAGAGGGTGTATGGATCCCTCTCTTGTCAAGTGTAACTTGGTGTACTCACAACCCCCATCTGGTATGTGCAGCTTATTAAAGGTAGGTGAGCACACAGAACATTCAGCCTATGATTGTGAAAGCAAACAGAAACTTAGGAATTAGAAGACCAGAGCAGGTCAGCAACTCCTGAAGAATTACAGTTGACTGTGTTGAAACCTGGTGCATTCCCAGTACTTGAAAAAGATTTCAGGTGCCTCAGCACAGGTTATTGGAAACCTAATGCCTTTTAAAAACAAACTTTGTGGGAACCATGCAGCACTCCTCTTTAGCAGGGTTGAAATACAGCAGTCTTTCCACTGTTTACATTTCAGACAGCCATGTCAGGAGATTCTGCAACTTTTGGACCACCTTTCCCATTAACGGGAAAAGGCAAAATATTTATTCTCATTTAATCTGATTAAACAAATGGAAAAATTACACTGGATGTTTCCATAAGGTTGAACTAAAATCTAGGTATTTCAGTGTTGCTGATCCTCACGTGGATCTTCTCAGGCTCTAACCTGTAGTGGAAGAGGACAGAAAAATAACATGAATGGAAGGAAGAAAAAGCAAGAAGAAATCCCAGCTCCAGCTTTGTACAGTTGTTGAACCAAACCTAATAATTATGTCCAGATTCTCTGCAAGTGTTGTGTTAGCACTGTGATTGCTACAGACTGGCTTCAGATTTGGCCTTTTGCTGTTGGAAGGGAACAACAACATGAGATGGAGTTCTTGCACAGGCTTCAAGTAGATTAGGGGCTTGCTTTTATTGCACAAATTGAATGGTACAAAAATCACAAAAATCATCCATTCAGGATGGAGAGTCTGCTTAAGAATACTGAAGACTTTCATGGGCAGCTTCATGTGTGGTATTTAATTCTGAGTGTGTTAAGAGAATCTTTTTGAAATGTTTTAAATATTGATGTGAAATAACTAAGGAAATTAATGAGATAGGACTAAGTTTGGTCAGGTGATGCTTGATAAGTGATTTTTGCTTGTTGGTCTTTGCTAGGAGATGTGGCAAATTTGTGATCAGGTTTAATATTGCAGGGAGGTTTCTAGGTCTCAGTAGAGAGAATCATTGGCTCTGGTGATAACCACCTGGGAAATGCAATTGAAAGTTCTCAGGGTGCCTCTGCAGTGACTGTTTCTGTTCTGGATGGCTGAACAAGACTATTTAACCAATAACAGGATCTAACCTAGGAGTGTTGGTGTTCATGTTTTGTGAGACTAAACCAACCAATCCAGAGTTCCTTGACATGTCTGGGATGGATATGATTTTGGATATGGTTTTGAGTCCAGGGGACTTTGAGGGGAGGAATGTTCAAAGAGGCACTGGGCACAGCTGTTTGGGTAGCATGGGATGGCTGCAGCCAGCTTCAGTAGGAATTGTCAATCAATTCACAAAAGGACACTGTCAGAAGAGAAGGGAGGTTTGGCTGTGGTGACAGCAGCTATGATTAGCTGGATTAGACATGTGAGAGGAGAATACTGTGTAATTAATTTCTCTCCCTTTGTGCTTGTCATGGAAGATGGCCCTAATCAGAACTTCTCTTGAGACTGGGGGTGTCTCACTAAAATATGAACTGACTGGGTGAGTATTTCTCTTAGGTTTCAACACGGAGTGAGAGAAGTTTGTCTAAACTTCCTTCATGATGAGCTCCAGGTTGTAAATCCCTAAGGTGGAAGGCATTAAACCAGTTGCTTTTCTAGACTATAATTGTGTGTTACTTTGGGGACAGAATTCCACAATGGAAAAGGGTAAGAAGATATTCAAACAGAAAAAAAAAATGCTATACTAGATGTATACTGGGCAGTCCTAGAGCAGATGCAGCAGTCAGAGGTACGTCTGTGACGTTTTTGAGAACTGACTGATGTGGTCACTTTTCTTTTTCTCCAGAGGAGAGGAATGAGATACAGCTGGAATTTCTTTGCTGATTGGTTGGATAACATGGCAGGCTTACAGATGTTTAGGTTGAAAGAAAGAGATGATGTCAATGTTACACATATGAAGCAAACAGGGACTGTTCAGCTGAGGAGAGACATCCATAGGGTTCCCTGTTTATCAGCTGTCACCATCAGTTGTGTTGTGGAGTGCCTGAGCTCATGGGGGTGAGGTGAACACCAGCCTAATGTTAAACATGTTGACTGCTGCTTTGTGAGAAATTCCTAGTAAGGCTTTCTTGTTGTCAGGGAAGACTTAACCATTCTAAGACACTCTTAGAAAGCATCCAAAGGAGAGCTACAAAGATG
>NW_005057142.1:0-2687 GCF_000277835.1 Geospiza fortis
GACATACAATTGACACACTTATAAATAACATTCATTAAGACAAAATCAGAGTTATTAGGTTCCACCGATGCACAAGTAACGTCAGGTGTGACCTGTGATCCCTCTGTTTTGCTCACGTCTGCGTACTTGCTTCCTCAGTTCTGGACTCATCAGCATGTTCTGGGCTGCGATATGGTTTGACGTTTTTGGCTGGGACCCACTTAATTCCAGCACCTGTAGAGACAGAAGCATACCCTTTGCCCCAGGTGATTAATCAACAAGGACCTTCAATTTGCCCAGACTCAGGGTTTCTAATCAAGACAGGAGGATTTTCTTTCAGTTTTGCCTGTGTGCTATTTGAAAAATGCCTAAAAATCAGTGGATCAGGTTCTGCAACTGAACTGTTTAAAAAATTAAAAATATACAAAGCTTTGTTCAGCCTCATTTGTGGCGTGACCTCTACTCCCCCTCTCTGTTGATCTAAAATGCGTTTTAATGTTTGATGTGTCCTCTCAATGATTGCTTGGCTTGTGGGAGAGTGAGGAATACCAAAGATGTGACAAACACCCCATTCTTTTAGAAATGTGGCCAAATTTTGAGATATATATGCGGGACTATTGTCAGTTTTTACTTCTTGGGGCACACCCAATGAAGCAAAAGCTTGCAAAAAATGATGGCAGGCATGATTGCCTGTTTCACCTGTGTGAAGAGAAGCAAAAATTGCGCCAGAGAACATGTCCACTGCAACATGAGTATTGGTAAATTTACCAAAGGAAGGGTATTTAGTGATGTCTGTTTGCCATAACTGCAGGCTTTGTAAATCTCGTGGGTTGACCGCTCCTGTAGAAACAGGAGGCTGCACAAGCTGACAGTCAGAGCAAGCACTGATGATTGCATTAGCTTGATTTTTGGAAATTTGAAACATTCGCGCAAGTGCTTGCGCGTTTTGGTGAAAAAAGGCATGACTCAATTTTGCTTGTTCAAAAATGTTTGGCAAAGCGTTTGAAATAACCATTGTCAGTTTGTCTGGTGTTTCCTTCCACTAAAAATCCAGGAAGAGAAGAATGAGCCCTGATGTGAGAAACAAAATATAGATTAGTTCTAATCTCTTAACCACATTAGCAACATAAGCAGAATCTGTGATTAAATTAGGAGGTTGTGGAAAGAGCTAAAAAGCCTAAACCACAGCAGCAAGCTCAACAATCTGAGGAGACCCCTCTACCAATTGAATGTCTGACTCCCAAGCATTAGTTTTTTGATTTAACCAAGTTACGACTGATTTGTGACTTTCGCCAGAGCCATCAGTGAAGAGAGTTATTGCATTTAAAGGTTTTTCACTCAATTTAGGTTTCTGTCTAAAACTCAATTTTGCTTGCAATAATTTGTGAGCTGGGTAATGAATAGAACAAACACCTGGGAAGTCCAACAATGCATATTGCAAATCATCAGAATTCTGCATTGCCCAATTAAGATAATCTTTTTTCAATGGTAAATAGATAACTGCAAGTTCTTGGCCTGCTAAAGTTAGCAATCTGGTTCTGGCTTTAATTACAGTTTGTGCTATCATTTCTAAAACCATGAAAACTATTTTTGGAAACTTGTAGGGAAGAAAAACCCATTCTATTATCAACAACAGATCTGTTTCAGACAGGTGCCACTGGAAAATGAGACCACAAAGTTGCATCTTTTCTCCTAAAATTGCAGAAAAGAAAGACTTGTCCGGAATACAGCAATGAGCTTGTCATCTTTGAAGAGTTGATGTCGCAGCCTTGGATTTTTGTTGCAGAAATTTCAAGTCCAGCATTTTGGATTTCAGTCACAATACTAACACAGGTTGGCTCCATCTCTGTCTGCATTGGAGCTGCGATGAGCAAATCATACATGTAGTGTAGAATCTTGGATCTTGGAAACTTCTGTCAAACTGAAGACAAAGCTTGTACAACAAGATATTAGCAAATCATGTACATCGTGACAACCAATCTTACAGGTAATGCAAGGAGTTGTTTCTTTGAATCGAAATATTTTTCTAAATTTTGATTAAAATCAGACCAATTAGGTAAAATCAAAGGAGGTTCAGGGAGATCTGATGTAGGTTGCATTTTATTTTCACCTTTTCTCACTACTTTTTCTGATTCAGGGGAACAGACAGTTTCACAGACAGAAGCTGTTCCGGGACTGTTGCCAACCTTTAAGTTCTTGGCAGAGGCGTTGTTATAGCAACAAACTTTCCCAGGAGCCCTGCCAGTATGGGCGGGGGAAGAGGACTCCGAATTCTTGGCAGAAACACCACCGGAGGACCACGCCCCCTCAGGAGCCCTGCCAAAAGAAGCAGGGGAGGAGCTACGGTCCCTGCTTTGTGGAAAAGAGCCAGGATTTGACTCCTGCTGTCGGAATGGCCTTGCATTTCTAGCTGGGATAATTTCTAAAGCACTGTTGCAAGTTTTGCACAGTAGCTGTGTCTGTGGGGAAATAGCTGGAAAATTACCAACGTCAACCTGCGAGTTTAAAATGCTATTTTTTCCCCCTAGCAGCAACTGAAACAGATTTTAAAACTCCCATACTCTCAGTTTGCATTTCTACAGAAACCTTTCTAAATTCTCTTGCTTTCCTTTCAAGCCTCTTTCTGGACAGAGGCTTTCTGGACCCCGCTCCTGGCTGCCGCCCGCCGCCTCTGTACTCCTCCCTGCCCTGTCCTCTGAAGACAGACC
>NW_005057143.1:0-239 GCF_000277835.1 Geospiza fortis
AAGGGGCGGGGCCAGGCATGATGTCATGCAGGATGGGGGCGTGGTTTATAAAATCCATAGGGGCGTGGCTTAAGGACGGGGCATAAATCACGTGGGCGTGGCTAAAGCAGGGTGGTTATAACGGGGAAAGGGGGTGTGGTTTAAAGAGTAGGGGGTGTGGCTACAGCAGTGATTGACAAGTGGGCGTGGCTAAGCGTGAAATGGGCGGCGCTATGCAGGAAAAGTGGGTGGGGTTAACA
>NW_005057143.1:2370-2686 GCF_000277835.1 Geospiza fortis
CGGGGGGGCCCCCGGACGCCCCCCCCCCGAGAGGCCACGCCCCTTATTCATGAGCACAACAGCTGCTCGTTAGCATACTGGCCGCACCTTTATAGGCCACACCCAGTTTGGCCACACCCATTATTTATGAGCGAATCAAGATCTCATTAGCATATCTGGTCACACTCCTTTTGGGCCACACCCATTATTTATGAGCAAACCAGCTTCTCATTAGCATATCGCTCACACCTTTTTAGGCCACACCCAATTTGGCCACGCCCACCATTTATGAGCACGGCAGCTGCTCAGCAGCATATCTGGCCACACCTTCTTAGAC
>NW_005057144.1:0-2685 GCF_000277835.1 Geospiza fortis
GATAGATAGATAGATAGATAGATATTGCACACAGTGCATCTCTGAGGGGAGCTCCTTTCACTCCTACCTGCACATCTCCTTAACATATTGGAAGGCAACTGTATTTTCCTTTAGACTTTTCTTCTTCAGACTGTAAAACCTCAGTTCTCCAAAGATCTCCTCCCTAGCCCTTTTTTGATTCCTTCTGTGCATTCAATCATATCAAGAGAAGTCAGAAAAATGAAACAGAATCAGTCTGTATTTGCTTGATCTAGGATGAGAGTTATGCAACTCTGCTGTATTGAATTTTTTTCTGATTCTGAGTGTATGTGAGGTAGAAAGCTCTGAAATGACTCATGACCTACCTGGGGATAAACTCTAGTCTTCTGGCTACTGACTGAAGTTTTCTGACAGACAAGCTATGAGTCTAGGTTTTAATGTCAAGTTTTAATGCCAGGTTACCCATTTGGTGGACTTGTATTTTTTTTTTAATTTTGCAGCAGGGATTTATCATTAAAATTGAGGAACTAGCATGTCATTCTTCCCTTTGGGTGTCTGGGCTGAAGAGTCTCAGGACTGCAAAGGACGAACCTCTCATTTCCTACCCTGCTGGCTGTGCTGTAGCCAAAGTACTCTGTGTTTCTGCCTTTAGGAGAGAAGGAGGCATCATTTGTTGAAAAGAAAAAGACAGTAACTGTAGGACTTTCTCATAGTTGCTCTTCAAGCTGTAAGCAAGTTCTTTTACTATTGCGGACTTAGTCTTATTTTTCACGGTTCTCCAGTTCTGTCCTGAGGAAGATTCTGAACGATTCCCTGTCTGTAATCCAAACATGGTTGTGATAGTTGTGCATCATTGGTCTTTACGGGGTCTAAAAATTATGTAGGACATAGGTACCATCGTATTAGACACAGTATTTTTCCTTGAGGTTTCCTTCTCACTGTTTGTCTGAATGTTTTCCCACATTTTCATACATTTTGGTTGGTATTAAGTGCTTGACTGATGGGATACCTCACCTGCATCAGATCTTAATTTCAGTTAAGTGACGTATGTGATCTCCTTTCTTCATTGTGTTTACTTTAGTGTCTCATAGAAGTTTCACTATGCAATGGGTTCTGCTTCAAAGGATTCACTAGTTACAGTTTTATTCTTACATGCAAGCTTCCACTTTAACCCTTGCACTCCACTAAAGTACTTGGTCAATTTAATTTCATTTTTGAACTTTTGTGTTTGTACTTCTTTAAATATGAATTTTTTTTTCACTCTCTCACTATCCAGTAGTGGCTAAATGTGTATAGTACAGAGTGTGTAGAAGGAGAACAATACCCTGGAAGTGAATATTTCTACAATTTATAAGGCATGAGTTTAGAGGCAAAAGGTGGTTTGCTGCCTTATTGCTCCACATATGCATGTATATGTGTGTACACACAGACACACAGTGTCTTATTCTTACACACAGAATGTCTTTGCCAGGACTGTCCTTGAGTGAGGAGAGATGAATTGACACAAGCATCATCATTGACATTGTATGCCAGTGTTACTCAGAAAATTTATTAAGTGTTAAAAGTTCTGTTTTACTTTAAATCTACAGCAATTTGATACTAATTTTTCATTATTAGGCATACTTCATGTTGTCTCTTTTAGTTAAAGTACCAACTTACCTATTTAAAACACTTTTCAGTCTTTACTTATATTTTTTTTTGTGTACCCAGTGAGTGCCCTATATTCATTGCTATTTTGTAAGAATGATGGGTACTTTAAAATCAGATTCTACTTTATGTTAACTCAGATGACCTTGCCCTGTCTCCTTCACTTACCCTCAGATTCTCATGTATATGCTGTATCTTGTTAGCCAGAAAATTTTCTGTTGGACCATTGTTTTAATTCTTATTTATGCAATTTCTTGCAGTCTGTTTTCTTGAAATTTAAAAGACTATGATCATGAAAAGTCATGGATTGTGAATACTGAGGGGAAAATTTGTATTTCATTGAAATTAATATTTCTGTAATGTCAATCTTAATGGATCTCAGCTTAATAATCTCTAAAATGTATGTTAATCACTCACTAGAAGAATGCATGAAGATAATCAGTTTAACATGGATTTTGATTCTTTTGGAGTAAGACAAATTTTGATATACATAACAAAAGTTTTTATTTAGCCTTCCAATTCACTTGCTCTAAGCAGAAATAAAATTGCTTTAAGAACACTTAGTAAAAATAGCTTAGGGAGAACTAACTAGAAATATGAGGGGGAAACCTACTGTGCAGACTGAGAGATCAGAATAAATATTTAAATTTAAAAATATGTTATTTCTGACAGCACCAAAAATCCTTTGTGAATGACAGGGATTATTGAGGATGGGCTCTGAGGGATGCTTGGATTGCCTTACTGTTGCTTTTTCTAAGTCGCATACTTAATGTTTCTTAACCAGAGGCAAACATAGGCATCCCAGGAGTAACTCGTCCCACCTGCTTCTCAGGTGAAATGGATTTAGAGGTGCCTGTCTTACTCTGAGTGTAAAGGGAGTCAGTGGTTCACTTCAACTGGCTGCCTTCCTTCTGTACAGCTCCCTGCAAACTGGTCTGAGACCTGCACAGCCACCTGTGTAGCACCTAAAAGCTGAGAAAATGCAATTGACAATCTAATGTTTATGGAAAAACTGCTAGTGGAATTTGGGCGAAATCTTTTACATTTGAGGGCTTTTTT
>NW_005057145.1:0-2685 GCF_000277835.1 Geospiza fortis
AAAAAGAGTGAAAAAATGCAAAAAAAAGGGTGAAAAAATGCAAAATAGAAGAGAAAATTTGGTGAAAAAATGCCAAAAAAATGTGAAAAAACACAACAGAAAAAGGTAAAAAATTGGTGAAAAAATTGGAAAAAAAGGGGAAAAAATGCAAAAAACAAAGTGAAAAATTGGTGAAAAAATGCCAAAAAAAGGTGAAAAAACGCAACAAAAAAAGGTGAAACATTGGGGAAAAAATTGGAAAAAGAGTGAAAAAATGCAAAAAAAAAAAGGGAAAAATTGGTCAAAAAATGCCAAAAAAAGGTGAAAAATTGGTTAAAAAATTGGAAAAAAAGGGGAAAAAATGCAAAAAAAAAGGGAAAAATTGGTGAAAAAATGCCAAAAAAGGTGAAAAAATGCAACAAAAAAAGGTGAAAAATTGGGGAAAAAATTGGGAAAAAAGTAAAAAACGCAAAAAAAAAAAAAGGTGAAAAATTGGAGAAAAAATTGGAAAAAGAGTGAAAAAATGCAAAAAAAAGGGTGAAAAAATGCAAAATGGAAGAGAAAATTTGGTGAAAAAATGCCAAAAAAATGTGAAAAAACACAACAAAAAAAGGTGAAAAATTGGTGAAAAAATTGGAAAAAAAAGGTGAAAAAATGCAAAAAAAAAAGGGTGAAAAATTGCTTTTAATGGTGCAACAAAAAAAGGCCAAAAAAAGTGAATTTGTGGTGGTTCTGCGGCCGGTTTTTGGGTGGAAAAAGGAACTTTTTGGGGCTGGCCAGGTGAGTATTTGGGGGGGATTGGGGGGATTTTGTTGTTCCAAACGTGTTTTACCAACTCTGCCTTTTGTGTGCTGCAGGTGTGAAAAAAAAGCAGCGAAAACTCAAAATCCGCCGCTGTTTTGGGTTCAAAAAAGGCAGAAAAGGGCAAAAAAAAACAAGAGGAAAAAATGCAAATTTCGATTGTTGCCAAAGGCTCAGGAGGGGGAGATCCAGGAGGGGGGAAATGGGAAAAAATCCGATTTTTTGGGGATTTTTTTTGTTTTTCCCCCAATTTTGGGCTCAATCCCAACCCTGCTGCGGCCAGGAGGAAAAAACGTCGGCGGCGAGGAAAAAACTCCCAAAAAAAAAGGCAAAAAAAGCAAAAAAAAAAGCCCCAAAATTGCCAAAAAAAGGGAAAAAAAAGCCTGAAAATTGTCCTAAAAAAGGCCTGAAAGTTGTTTGAAAAAAGGCCAAAAAAGTAAAAGCAAAGCTCAAAAATTGCTCGAAAAATAATCAAGAATTGACCCAAAAAAAGACTAAAAGTTGCCTGAAAAAAAGCCAAAAAATAACCAAAAAATGGCCAAAAGTTGACTGCAAAAAGGCCAAAAAAAGACCCAAAAATGCTCCAGAAATGCCAAAAAATGGCCCAAAAATTGCCCCAAAAAAGCTCCAAATTTGCTCTAAAAAACGCTCAAAAATTGCCCAAGAATTGTCAAAAAAAAACCAAACAAAATTGCCCCAAAAAAAAAAAAATTCCCAAAAAATGCCCAAAAAAGAAAAAAAAACCACCCCAAAATAGCCTAAAAAATGCCCCAAAAAGCCCAAAGATTGCAAAACAGATTGGCTAAAAAATGCCCCCAAAAATGACCAAAAAAAAAGAAAAGCCAGAAAAAAGGAACAGATTGGCTAAAAAAAAACACCAAAAAATGACCAAAAAAGGAAAAACAATCCAGAAAATAGGGGCCAGAATTGCTGAAAAATTGCCCTAAAAAAAGTTCCAAAATGGCCCAAAAGTTGTCCAAGAAAGCGAAAGAAAATCCCAAAAATTACCAAAAAATTGACCAAAAAAAGCCCAAAATTTGCCTGAAAAAAGCCTGAAAAAATCTGAAAAAGAGCCCAAAATTGAATTTAAAAAGACCAAAATTTGCCAAAAGAAATCTGAAATAAACCCAAGAATTGCATGAAAAAAAGACCAAAATTTGCCTGAAAAAAGCTCAAAAAAAGCTGAAGAAAAGCCCAAAATAAGCCCCAAAAATATGAAAAAAACCTAAAAATTACATGAAAAAAAGCCCAAAATTTGCCCAAAAAAAAAAAATCCGAAAAAAGCCCAAGAAAATCTGAAAAAAGCCCAAAATCTGCCAGAAAAAAACCCCAAAAAAGCTGGAAAAAAGCCCAAAATTTGCCCAAAAAACCCTCCAAAATATCTGAAAAAAACCCAAAAATTGTGTGAAAAAACGACCAAAATTTGTGCAGAAAAGCTCAAAAAATGCCGAAAACCCAAAATTTGCCTGAAGAAAGCCCAAAAATTACGTGAAAAAAGCGCAAAATTTGCACAAAAATGCCCCAAAAAATCCGAAAAAAGCCCAAGATTTACATGAAAAAAACCAAAATTTGCCCAAAAAAATCTGAAAAAAGCCCAAAAAGAGTCTGAAAAAAGCCCAAAAATTGCATTAGAAAAGCCCAAATTTTGCCCAAAATTGGCCCAAAAAAACCTTGAAAAAAGCCCAAAATTTGCCCAAAAAAATCTTAAAAAAGCCCAAAAATTGCATGAAAAAAGCGCAAATTTGCTCAAAATTTGCCCCAAAAAAAGTGAAAAAAGCCCAAATTTTGCCCAAGATTTGCCCAAAAAAAGCCGTAAAAAGCCCAAAAATTGCCCCGAAAAAATCTGAAAAAAGCCCAAATTTTGCCCAAAATTTGCCAAAAAAGAGTCTGAAAAAAGCCCAAAAA
>NW_005057146.1:0-2685 GCF_000277835.1 Geospiza fortis
GCATGGCTAAAATATCGCATGCTACATTGGAAATGTATCCCTGTTGGAGACTACCAGTCCTGAATGTTGTTTGTTATTTCTAAATCCTTGATTTACAGCTATTGCCAGTGGAGAGTATTTCCTGATGTTACTGACATAGGGTAGGAAATACATTGCTAAGAATTCAAGCCCTGCTTTTTTACTGGGCTTAGACAAAAATTCTAATTATGCCCTATAAGAGCTGATGTTCTGAGACTGCCACTTAGAAACTGTAACCTCAGTTATGTCCTGCCTTCTTTACAGAAGGAAATTAAGAATGTATAAGTAAGAATGGGAAAAGGAGTTTTGAATTTCTATGTTCAAAAAAACCCCACAATTTTGAGTTAGACTCTACTGATTAATTTCTAGAGTCTTCTGAACTGTAGGCATTCCCTTTGAGGTGCTGCATTTCCCAAAACAAAATAGTAGATACGCAATGGGCTGTACATTTAACATAGTTACAGATACAAGAGATGTATGATTCTCACTCCAGTTCTCTGGGGCTTAGTGTTGTCCTTCTCTTAATATTTAATTCCTCTCAGTCTATTTTTGTCCTTCTGTCCTTCCTCTTCAGTATTTTTATGGCAACAGTAAAATTGCATACAACTAAACAGAAGGAAATTTACATAGACTTTAGTGAAGTTGAGAATTTAGTCAACCACTGCTACCCCTTCAACTCAAGGGAAATTTTTGTTCAAGTTAGAAGAGAGAGAGATTTTTATTGATTATTTTAATAGTACTTAATAAAATATTTTTGAGATATATAATTATAGAAAATTACTAGGTAAAAATAAATGGGAAGTTCATCATTCTTATCATGTACTGTCATTGTGTACATTAATTGTGTAAGTCCTTTTAGGTTAGGTCATTCACAGAATAATGGAATCTGCTCATTTTCAGATGTTGTTGGAATGATTCTTAACTTCAACAAATGTTGTGCTGGCCTTATGATAACTTGTCTTGCACTTCCCCCCAGTATAGGGGGCTGTAATAGATGGCTCATAAAATGCACAATTGTTCAGGAGTTCTTTACCCATTGTAGTCCATACTTTGATACAAAGTAGGAATTGAAGCACCCTTGATGAAGAGCTGGGTTGTTGCCTATTTAGTTGTAGTGGTTATTGAGATGCAGTGCCAATATTTGCATATGTCATGAACAGCAGAGACCATTGATGCCTTCACACTTCCCTGACTTTCATAAAGCCTGTCATGCTAAAGAGGACTAGGCAGGTTCATTTTTGTGCTAGAGACCTCATAAACATAGCACTAGCCTAAAGATTGACTTCATATCTGTGGTTTCCTCTTATTCCTTAATTTACTTTCCTGGTAAATGTTAGTAGTATGGCTTCCAATAAATGCTTTTAGAAACTAATTATATGATCTGGGTAAGAATATTCTTTAGTGTTCCCTAATTCTCTGCTGTTTAGAGCCGTATCTGAACATTCAGAATTACTGCCTTGGCATAAGTTAGTCCCCATGGAAAGCCTTGAAATCATGTAAGTGTTATTAGTTTTGTACTTAGGAATAATAATATTAAAAGTCATCAATCACTCAAGAGCACCTGCTTGGAAAATGGGAAAAGGCATTTATTAGAGCAATTTTAAAGAAGGGAAACAGTAATAGGAAGAAAACTGAAAATTAAACCCAAGATGGAATTCATAAGGAGTGCTTATGCCTTGCAGTGCAAGAATTAACAAAATGCTGAAATTCTGCTTTGATGAATGTTTTTACTTGCATCATCAAATCTGCTTCATGAGCTCCCTATTTCCAGAGCTCCAGGCTGTACACAGACACAGGTTTAGTCTCAGTGTAGCAGCAGAATACAGGATGCAGAACATTCCCTTGCTGAGTAACACTACTGTTTATATCGGTTTTCAAAGGTCTGTGTTGCACACTGCTTCCCACTGGGATTGAGGATGATGTGTGGGAGAGCAGCAGTGACACTGAAGCACAAGAAATGCCAAATGATCACATTTTGCACATGTCAGGTCATGTATCTGTGTGTGTTTTGCAGTACCTTGTGTGCCAAGGTCCCAGCAGTCACAGTGTGAGCATGCTGCAGTCAGAGGGGGTTTCTCATATTTTGCTTCTCATCTCAGCAAAAAGAAGAGGAAGCCTAGACTAGCTAATGTGGTTTTGTTCCATGGGCTGTTACTAATACCTATCAGGGAAAACTGCTAAAAAACATGGAGAAATCCTGCATCCTCTCCTGACAGAGGCTCAAGATTTGGTACCATGCAGATTGACCCTGCTCTTCCTTTGGAGATTTTACTGAAGCCATGGAGACTTCAGACCTGCTGTAGTGTCTGGGCCTGAACAGACTGTACAGCTAAAGGGCAAATCTGGCTTTTTTCTCAAAGCCTATAATATTTATTTGCATCAGTAGTTAATTGTCTGTTCTGCTTTGCTGCCCCAGGATTTTCCTTGAGCTGATACATCAACAGGGCTTTTGGAGTCAAGCGCAAAAAGGAACAGGCACAACTGAGAGGAGTGGGAGCTTCTCTCTGAGGAAATTGGGGAAGCAGTAGTTCAATGGATCCTCCAAAATGGAAAATGACTGTTTGCTGCAGTGCAGAAAAGGAGCATTTCTGTTTGCAGTGATTAACTGCAAAATAATTGTGTTTAAGCAAATAAATAGTACTTTCTTTTTGCAGGTAAAAAAAAAAA
>NW_005057147.1:0-2682 GCF_000277835.1 Geospiza fortis
TGAAGAGATCAGCACCTGCCCCTCCACAAGTTTAATCTCAGCTTAAAAGTGAAATAGTAAGAATTAAATAGTGCCCATCCTCTCACTGTCACTGTGAAGTGACTCAGCTCCCATGCAAGACCCTGAAAGAAATAACATGCCAAAGGACTTCATGAAACCAGCCAGGACCTGTTCAAGGACACAGGAAGGATCCAGGTAGGCTGTGATTAATCAACAATTGCTCCATTCTGGCATGGGGAAGACACCATTGTGGTCATCAACTCAGCCACTTATTGGGTAATCTCCTCTTTGCTTCCTTGAGATGAGCGATTTTTGCTTCTGTTAATTAGAGATTACTCCCAAAGAAAAAAAGAAAAATATGGAAAAGACCCATTTTAACCAAAATTTCTAGATCAAAATAAAGACAGAATCAAAGCTAGTGATCAGGGCAGCAGGTACACAGAATTCTCTGTGGAATCAGAGGTAGGAGCAACAAATTTCATTATTTGCCTGCTTCAGCTGTTCATTATCTCACCTGTCCAGGCACTGAACTTTGTCGCAAACTCAGAAAGGCTGAGACAAAATCTTATGAAAAGAATAGGTTCAATACTTTTTTACCTTTAAGTATTTCTCTGCTCTGCCTTTACCAGTAAAGGCACAAGCCTTCATCTTTCACAATCAGGATGGAGCTCTGGAAGGCATGTGAATCACTCTTGCTAAGCTCACTTTTTGTATGGATGTAGAACAATTACAAAATCTATCATCTACAGAATATCTTGTGCTCTTCTGTGAAGAATTTTGTGCTTTTCACAAACTGAGATTGAAAAAAAAGTGTCACTAAAGCCTGCTTACTAGTATGGAAGTCCTCTTTTAGCATTGGCACAAGGACACAATGGGATTTGGCCCATGATGTCACCAATATGAACCAGACCCTTTCTAAAAATCCCAGTCTTCTTGACACTAAAGTGTTACTCCCTAAAACAACCCTATGCTGGGAGAGGATGAACCATGATAAGATATTTTTATCTTGAAACTCTGCTTTGAGTGATTGCTGTTACTCTTTACTTAAGCATGTGTTTCTTCATCCTATCTCTATTATTAATGCCAACTAAAATCTATTTCTTCAATGGGGCCAAAATATCATGATCAATACCTTGAACTTTTAGTATTAAATTTGAGATAGGAGTGCAATGCATTTAGCTCTATCTTCAGCTGAGCTAAATTAATGTTCTGTACAGCTGAAGTTGTAGAAGGTGGCTCAGAGCCATATTTCTGCTCCCCCACTCTAGAATTGGCTAGAAACCAAAAAAAAGCCCCTATGACTATGCTAGAACTACCTTGTACTAGTACCTTTTACTAGTTCTAATAGCATGGGCAACTCAGTTCTTGTAGGAGCATTGTAAAGGATCAAAATGTGTTGGAGGTGGAATATGCCCTGCTTTAACTCAGAGCTGCCTCTATAGCCCTTGGGAATTTGGCTACACCCTCAGTGAAGCCCTGACATCCTGGGTCAGCTTTCTGGCTGCCTTGTCAGCAGCACAACACATCTGGATCATGAGCCAGTGGTCTGGCCTCTGTAGCTCACCTACACCACTTGCACACACCCACAACCTTTCCTGTTCAAAGTTAAGTGACACAGGCATGTGGGCACCCAGTAAGGTTGAAATTTGTGTTACTAACTGCCTCCTCAGCTGGCTCTGGGACACTAAGTCCAGACCTCTTGTGACTTCTGTTAGTACAAGATGTGCACCATACAGCAGTGCCATTTCTCTCTTGGGTAAACCTCACCCACCCATTAGTGTTCATTCATATATGCTGTTCTAAGCAATTTAATAACACCAAATAAGAAATTTCTACAAGACCTCTCACTAATGAACCATACACTCCACTCGAATGAATGGAAAAGCTTAGAGAGAATTAATTCTATCTGCAAGATCACGCAGCACAATAATGAGGAGCAAAACTTTGGTTTAGAGAATAAATTCAGTCCAATTTTCTCTGTTACACACATTCTGCTCTGCTTCTGTTGATTTCTGCTTTGGTAGCTTATTAAGGAGAAATCCCTCTTCCTACTCATAAATCACAAATAGAAGCTCATGGTTTCAATAGATTCTATAATATCTTTTTTTCCCCCTCAGTAGTGGTATGACTGGATTTCATGCAGATAGAACACTTTAACCTCCCCACTTCTGACAACAGAACAGTCAGTAACCTTTGCTGACCCAGATCACATAATCCTGAATCCACTTTATTCATCTGTTTAGGGAAGAACGTCTATTAGGCATGTTACCCCAAATCTAACCAAAGCCCAAGGTTTGCATAATAGGTCATTCTGGGAGGACTCCATTATGCTACCATAAATAAATTAACTGATCTCTCTATTCTTAGCAATGAGACAAAAATCTTTTCTCTCTATAGACTGTGAAGTCTTCAGCACAAGAATAACTTTTTATAAAGTTACTGAGCAACTAGATTGTACAAAACCAGATCAGTTTCAAGTTCTAGTGTTGTTTCAGTCAGAAACTAGCCTGTCACAGGTAGATATCTTTTGGATGTGCACATAAGCCCTGGCACTTTGTGCTATTGCAGCACTTTGTGGTTATTGCACATTCTCGGTTCTTAAAGGGGGCCTATGAGAAAGATGGGGACAAACTTTGTAGCAGGACCTGTTGTGCCAGGACAAGGATAATGGTTTTAAACTAA
>NW_005057148.1:0-2680 GCF_000277835.1 Geospiza fortis
AAAAAAAAATCCTCTCACCCTTTTCCAAAGTTTTGTGCCGCTGTAATGAGTGACTGCTGTTATAAATTCCTCACCTGAAGTCGTAGCTGTCACTTAGTGGTGTCATTGGCTAGAGCTAAAATAATGACTGTGTCAAAATACAGGAGTGTAACTACAGGGGAGGGAATCAGCAGCAGCTGATTGCAGCTTGCCTCTTAAATCAGATACAATTGTTTTGTAAATGTCCTTTGCAATATTAATAATTTAAGAGCCAAACTGTGCTTAAATGCTTGGGGAATACTAGAACTCTTAGATGTCCTTTTAGGTGAAATTGTTTTGTATTTATGTTTCCCTTGAACTGTCAGTAGTCTCTAATATGTGTGTGCTGGTTTGTATCCTAACCTGCCAAGCAGAAGAGGCATTTTGATAAACTCAGTGACGCTTTGGTCTTTTGGAGGAGGATGCTGTGAAATGAAATTAATGGATTTTGTCATTGGAGGCAAGAGTTCTGGCTGCTTCATGCTGCAGCCTTGAGTGGACAGGGTAGACAGTCAAATGCCATTTCCTGTCAGACATCTGCTCAGTCATGGCCCACCCAGCCTCAGAGCTGGAGAACAGCTCCTGCTAACAGAGCTTCTCATTTTGTGCAGTGCAAAAAGGAATTTTCAATTTTTGTTTTAATCCAGCGCACACTGAAACACACTTTGTGTGCTTGGGAAGGTGGGTGCCTTATAGGCAAGGTAATTTGAATCCAGCTGTGAAGATGTTTTACAAAAGACAGCGCAGACACACAGTCTTATCAAAACGGAGGAACTCCTCTGGCTGCCTCAGGTATATTCTTCTTATGGAGGGCTGCCTGCTAACTGCAAGGGAGAGTTGGCACACATGCATGAAAACAGATCAGGGCAGAGCTTGCAAAACTGTGTCTACCATTTGTAGCTGTCAAATGGTATGTGCTTGTCTTCTCCTTGTTTGAAATCAGCATTATTCTTGCATCTGCCCTGCCCAAAATCTAAATGGTGTCAGAGAATCATAGAATCTGATCTATCATGCTAACATAAGCAGTTTCCTTCCTTGAGAAGCATGTTTGTATTACACAGAGATAATGGTGCCAATTTTAGTTCTGTATTTGGCTTGAGAGTCTCAGTGGGCTGTGAGCAGAGGTGATTTGGGGCCTGAATGAGAGTTAAAATGCAGATGGAGCAGGACCAGGAGGTAAGGTGGGAGGCCAGGAAGCTCTGGACAGACAGGGATCATGGTAAGGATGGGATTCAGTAAAGAGAGAAGAGGGCACTGTGCTGGTGGGGGCTGGAGAAGGTTCCAGAAACTGAAATCCACAAGGTGAAATGGTGTTTGTCTCCATTGTGCAGTCTTTATCCTCACATTTCTGTGCTGGTTCACCACTGAAAAAGAAAAACTTAACCCTTACTTTTGTAGCCAACTCTCCTGCCCCAAGGCAGGAAAATATGAGCACCTATGAGACAACTGCAAAATTGCAAGTATGTTTTTGGTGCTTTGGTGCATCTATTCTCTGACTCCCTCTGAAGGGTCATCCTCATGGTTCTCTATTGATGTTTTGATGTGTCCCAGTTTGTTCAGAAGTTGACCCCTAAGTCTCTGACCTAAGCTGCTCTGTGTGGAAGGCTTGCTGCAAGACACCTCTTCCCCCTGGCACCTTCCCAGCCTGACAAGATCCACCACAAGGTGTGTTTCTTCTAGCACTGAGGAAATTAGAAAACACTGCTAGAGATTTTTTTGTCCCTTTTCACAGCACATTTTGCTAGTTTTTCTTCTATAAGTTCTTTGCGCTACAAGACCCATTGGATGCTATTGAAGCTGGTGCTTAACTAAAGGAATAATTAGTTTGGATACTGGACACCACAGCAAACTGCATTTAAGCAAGCTGGGAAACTGGAAAGGTTGTTTTGTATCTGGAGACAAGCTCCTCAAATCAAGTTTATTTCCAACAG
This sequence comes from Geospiza fortis, assembly GCF_000277835.1. NCBI lineage: Eukaryota > Metazoa > Chordata > Aves > Passeriformes > Thraupidae > Geospiza > Geospiza fortis. The sequence continues at coordinate 1,950 of NW_005057148.1, forward strand.
CTAATATTATGCAAATATAATCTGAAATTTCTTTTTTAAAAATTCACAGCTCCTCTCTTACCTGGAGTGAGTGGGTCCTCAGCTGCAAAGTTGCCTTCTGCACTTGTATGCGTGCATTCTCTGCCATTGCATTTGGAAGAGAATGATCTGTAAGCAAGTGTTAGGCAGACTTTAGAAGCAGAGGTCAGACTGACCTTTCCCTGTGTCTGAGCTATCCCTGCTCCAATGTACTGTTAGAGCAGTAATTGAATGGATCTCACAGTGAATAATAGGAAGTGAATCATGCTTTTAAAATTTTTTTAAACTCTCCACCAGCCTGAAAAGAAATTAATCTGGCAGAAGTTGCATGTATTGCCTTTTTCTCTTTCTCCTGAGTTTCTGCCTTCCATGATTACCATGACAGGTCATAAAAATATGAAAGAGGAAGGAATTTTTCTGAGCTCCTGTTGTGCGTGCTGCACCCTGGGAGCATGGCAGTCCCACATGGGAATCTGGAGCGCATGGGGAGGGGAGCGGGTGTGAGCAGTTCTGTGCCCAGGTCTGGGACAGGTGAGTGCACAGCCCTGCTTCCCTGCTCCTGAAATGGTCTTGTCCTGTCTGGGGCACTGCACAGCTCAGTGCTGTAGAGAAAAATGGGTATTTTTCTGCTAAGTTTGACCTCATTTTGGGGAAAGAGACAGGGAGAAAAGGGAGATTGATTTAGTCTCTGTGTATGTGCCATATGCTGGGGG
>NW_005057149.1:0-2680 GCF_000277835.1 Geospiza fortis
TTTTTTTTTTCACAGCAAGCTTATTTTAGGAACTCAGGTGTGTAATCTCTGCTACATATCAGTTACTTTGCTATTAATAGCAATGATCGGAGATTCTTTGAGTTAATGATTTACTTCTAATGTGTTTTTTAACCTTAAAATAAAGCACAAAATTTAATTTTAGCTGTACCTTCCCTGTAACTAGAGGAAAATATGATCCATGCCTTGAGCAAGTCTCTCAAGGCAAAATTCATTGCACTTTCCACTGACCCCACAGAAAGTTATTATATGCTGGACATCAGATACATTTCAACACTAGTATATCCAAATAGCATGCAGGCTAGGTTGGTGGTAACATGTCAAAATACCATGCAAAAGGAATAAAAAGAAAGTAAATCTTTAAACTTTTCACGGAGCAATGGGAAAACAAGATAAGATTAAACATTGGCCAATTTTACTCTTAATTTTAAAATATTTGAACATATTTCTACTAATTCTCTGTTTCCACTTGTATTAGAAGCTGAGGGTATTAAGCATTTCACATATGGGATCTGTGTCATGTGCATAGTGACAGCAGTTCAGTGTACTTGGCAAGTCATCATTCATATAACACTTATCAATGCAGATTTCTATACTTGAGATTTACAAGATCTGCAACAAGAAAGATTTCTTCCACTTTTCACTTGTGTAATTTTGTATCACCTTTGCTGGGTTTGAAAGTTAATGACCTTATTTCTTTATAGCCCCTTTTCCTGTCTTATTTTAAACAAATGCCATGATACTAATTGTGGAGTAGCCAATCCAAAACAGAGTAAATTAGGGTGTCACATTGCATAGCACAACCACTTCTCTGTTTAATTTTATCACAACAGTGGAGGCTTCCAGTTCACAAATGCTGATGCAAGGGAGAAGACTGTTCCTCTCTGGATGCATAAAACTCCAATACACCATGTATTTTGTTTTGTTATGTAATCAGTGGACAGTAGACTTTTTTGTGATATTGTAAATGTAGCTTTATGGAATGAACAGCTGTCACTGCTGATTATATAAAAAAGATAATGCACACAACCTGATGTATAGAGGTGATCTATATGTTGCCTGTAATGTGTTTTTATCAAAAAATACCTATCAGTAGTCCCTTGCTTCCTACCGGTGCTTGGCACAAGGTTAGTGGGGAAAAGGAATATTTGGTTACAAGCAAGGTTCATGCTTTCTGTGTCCCTGGGTGAGGAATTGGGAAATCTCATGGATAACTGCACAGCTGAAGCACTTAGCAGAAAACAGATGCTCAGTGCAAAGGTAAGGTATTCCACATGTACCAGCTGATTCCTACCTGCACATGTATCTTCTTTGTCTCTGCTGTGCTTCTGTGTTTTGGCAGATCTTGCCATCACAGGAGAGGACAAGGTGACCACACACACTGTGTGTGGGCTGGTGAAAGAGCAGCACTCTTATTCTGGGGTCACTCAAACCCGTGTCCTTGCTGAGGTGAATGGTTATGGCTTTTCTGTAACCCAACAACAGTACAACGGCAGAGGTTTTTCCAAGCCTTGGGGCCTGGATTCATGTTCTTTTACAGCTTCCTTGACTTGCTCACATGAAGCGTCCTGTCCTCAAGCAAGCATTGCTCTTGCCTGCTGTAAAGGTCAGGAAAGGCTTATTCAAAGGAAACAGCCTGTGTGCAAACAATACCTCACACTGGCATCATTGCTTTAATCAGGACAATCATTTGTCAGCCTGCCAGTCCTTCTGATACTCAGTTATGAAGGGTCTTGTTTTGTTCTCTTATGATGATAAAATCTTTAGTATTGTTACTATAATTTTGTATTTAAAATGCCTGTTTCGTTATTCATTCTATAGCTTGTTTGTAGACAGTAAAGCATTAAGCAGCATGGTAGAAACGTGAGAACTACAAGAAGTTTTCTTACAGTTTCCCATAGGAAGAGTTGCTGAAAACTTTCTTCTTTTATTTTTGTGAGACATTTTTCATGTACTTTTAAAGTTACTGATCTTAACTAACTTAATTTCCTTTAATGACAAATTCACCCATCTAGCTGACCAAGGGAAGACAGCAAATGTGGGATTCTCTTTATTTTGGCAAAGCTTTCAGTACAGTCTCTCATAATATCATTCTGGACAAAATGCCCAGCACATACAGCTGGATGTGTCCATAATACATAAACAGTATGATTTTATACTGTTGTAGTTTGGGTTTCTTTTCTCAAAAAAAAGCAGACAATTTAAGCAGTAACCCATCTGGGGACTATTCAGGTTTTCACATGGATAAATTTTGTTGCAGGGCACAGGCAGCCCTTAAGTTAGTTGCTTGGGAAGTTATTGCTGTTAATTCCTATATTCTCACCAGAGATGGAGGGACAGATTTCAAGAGTGCTTCTAGGCAACTGTCATGCCAGGTAGGATGGATTTGCATAAACCCTCTCCAATTCATTAGGGACACTAAACTCTGATTGAAGGGTGATAACTTTAAACCACTCTACCAGGACTACAAGGGCAGGTGAGCAGAGGCTGTTCACTGTGACCATGTGTCACAGCACATGCCACAGTCAAGACAGCCACAGTACACAGAGTATCACCATGCAATTCCAGAAGGCTTCAAGCATTCATCCATACAGAGTAACATCCCAGCACATCAGAAAACTTCAAGTGTCTGCTGTCCTTGTTCTTTAGCCCAGCCTTTTAT
>NW_005057150.1:0-685 GCF_000277835.1 Geospiza fortis
GGGAGAAATAATGGGAGAAATAATGGGTGAATAATAATGGAATAACAGGGGAATAATGGGGGGAAAATTGGGGAATAACGGAGGAAAATAACGGGGGAAATGGGGGAATAATGGGAGAATAATGCAGGAAATAATGGGGGAATAATGGGGGAAATAATGGGGGAATAATGGAGAAAATAATGGGGGAATAATGGAGGGATAATGCGGGAATAATGGAGAAAATAATGAGGGAAAATGGGGAATTAATGGGGGGAATAATAGGGGAATAAAGGGGGGAAAATGGGGAAATTATATTTCAAACAGCAAGGACTTTGGGGTGAGAACTGGAGATTTTGGGGAGAAAAGGGAATTGGAGTAAAAACCAGCGTTACTTTTCAAACAGCGGGGACTTTGGGGTGAGAAGCGGGGATTTTGGGGCCAGGAGCGCTGTGAATTTCTGGGGCCAGGGCGGATTTGTGCCCACCTTGACCCAGAACTCCTCGTAGAGGGCGCAGGCGATGAGGCAGCGCTCGAAGAGGACGATGCTGCGCTCGTGCGAGCCCGCGGCCACCTCGAAGTCCAGGTACTCGCGCCAGTTCCGCAGCTGCGCCCGCTCCAGGGGCTTCACGTGGAAATAGGGACGCTTGATCTGCCCGGGACAGGGGGTTGGGGGAATTTGGGGGGATTTCAGGGGGATTTGGGGGAT
>NW_005057150.1:2093-2679 GCF_000277835.1 Geospiza fortis
GGCTGGGAGCGGAGCCAGAGCAGCTCCTCGGGGGACAGGATGGCACCGGGCGGGTGCTGCAGCACGTGCTCCTTGAACCTGCGGGAATTCCCGACGGGAATCGGGGAATTCGCACCCGGAATCGGGGAATTTGCACCCAAAAATGGGGAATTCGCACCCAAAGATGGGGAATTCGCACCCAAAAATGGGGAATTCACACCCAAAAATGGGGAATTCACACCCAAAAATGGGGAATTCACACCCAAAATGGGGAATTCACACCCAAAAATGGGGAATTCACACCCAAAATGGGGAATTCGCACCCAAAAACGGGGAATTCGCACCCAAAAACGGGGAATTCGCACCCAAAAACGGGGAATTCCCAATCAAAAACGGGGAATTCCCAATGGGAATCGGGGAACTCCCGATCAAAAGTGGGGAATTCAAACCAGGAATCAGGGAATTTACACCCAAAACCAGGGAATTCCCAATCAAAATCGGGGAATTCTCACCTAAAATTGGGGAATTCACACCTGGAATTGGGGAATTCCCATCCAAATCTTCCCCGCTCCTTCCCTGCTCTTTCCCCAGGGAATTCCCGGTGTTT
>NW_005057151.1:0-2679 GCF_000277835.1 Geospiza fortis
TTTTTTTTTTAGGCCCCTCTTGCTTATCTCATGAAATTTCATTCACGCTGAGAGGCCCTAATTTGCTCGCCCAGCTGCTGCATAGCTCTGTTTGTAGTCGTGAGACCTCTCGGAGCGAAATGTGCCTTCAGGGGTGCCACGAGTGGCTGGCTCTGGTCTCGGCTGTGTTGCCAGGGCTCGGTTCAGTGAAGCTCCCATAGCCTAAAACTGGTGATGGTAGGGACAGTCTTTACGGTCCTTGAAATAAGATAGGGATAGCACAGAGGGGAATCAAGCTCCTAAGTGAAGGCTTCCGTTTATTTTATAAGACGCTTATGTACCCTGAACAGAGGTCCTTCTCTTTTTGGGGGAGTACTTTTTGGTTGATAGTATGTCTAAGATAACATCCTGAACGTTTTCTCAACCACTATGCATGTTACACAGGAAGCTAGAGGCAAATGAATGCTGATTCATGTAACTACACATCCAAGTCTGGAACAGGGAAATTCTGACTAGTTTCACAAAAATGTTTTCTTTTCCACTTATTAACATGCAAATATGGTACACGATGACATTTTTTATACTTTGAAATGTTTGCTAGTTTACTAAAACTGAGGTTTTACAAGTGTTGCCAGTATTTGCATTCTGCTCAGAAATACTTAAAATATAGTAGCATAAAACTAATTGTATAAGCCACCCTGTCCAGTCTTTCAGGTCACCAAAATGGTGATTGTAATATCCACCAGTGCCTTTGCATATGTGGCTATGCAAGTGATACAGACTTATAGAACGTTTGACACAGTAGTTTCTGTGTGACACATTTCATTAATGCTGTCCTAGAGAGTACATCACAATTTCAGTTTGAGAATAGTCTGTATAAAATACAAATTACTAAGTTCTTTATCTTTCATCTCACAAGGCTTATTAGGCACAGAGTAGATTATGCCATTGTAGCAAACGCTGGAATAAAAGTAGCAATGGAATATATGCTAATCACATATCACTTCTTTCTTGATACAGCAATTCATCTAAACATATGGATTATAATCTGTTAAAGTGTAGTTTAATTTCAGTGTAAAAGAATGATTTGCATTCTAAGAGTAGGAAAGGTAAAGGAATACATATTACAAATTTCTGTTTTGCTTGATAAAAAATCCTCAAACTTGTTTAAAATTATAATACAGTAATATATTTTGAGTTACTTAATACATTCCAAGGATTTCTTTTGATATAAAATATATGAGAAAACTTAGTAGAAGAAAATGGCTTTATTGCACTTTTACAAAGTAGTGCATCTTGAATTACTCCATTACTTGCTTGCTGCAAACCAGTTTCTCAGTGTTGATAGTTCTCTTGTGTTAAATATTTAGCCTGTTAGGAATGTTCACTTATTCAAGTAGTTTATAGCCAGTATTCTAACGTCTTATCTATTTATTTTTACATATGTAGAGAGTATTTTCACACTTGTAAAGCATGCAAATAAATTGGAAATTGTCCAAGAAAACAGTAAAGGTAGTGTTAAATAACAGACTTTATGGGAGAGTCTATCCGTCACAAACCCTCTGTTTCCACTTTCCTATGTGTACTTGCCAGATTGTTGCTGAGTGACATTTGTATCCTTTTGCTCATTTTACATAGTACTGAAGACATTAAGACTTACTTGCATAAACAATAAATAAAATGTACACTTTTCACATCTCAAACATTGACAGTACAGTATTTCTCAGTTTAGCAGGCAAAACACCTGAGGATTTTTAACACCCAAACCACGTGAGCTCTTGTTCAGCACAATTGTTTAGAGAGAAATGTGAAGCAGATGCAGATAAAGGGTTCCAATGGGGTGCATATCAGATTGTTTCCTACTTCTGCTGTACTTGTGGGACAGAACCAGGAGCATAATGGTATGACTGTGGTAGGGAGACAACTTGAAATCTCTAAGACTGCCTTTGTTTACTCATTGTCAGTTCCCTTTGTTCTAAGGACACATTAGACAGTGTATAAAATTTTAGAACAAATAAGTAGACACAGCAGAACATACCTGCTCTAAGTTACTGGAGATGAGAGTGATGCTAATTACCCATTAGTGTAATTAGAATTGGTAACTGATACTTTCCTATAACTACAATACAGCAGTCAGGAATAAAGTCTCTAGTTACATGACCGACTGCTGTACCCCAGGGGACACAGGCTGTTTTCATTCCCATGATTTGATACTTAATTTTTAAGGTGTTGAATTCTTATATGAGTTTCAAAATACATCATGTTTGATACAGGACATTATAAAAGAACTTAATTGGAGAAAACTGCAAACAATTTGTAACTCTCCTTCTGACATCATGTTGTATAAAGTTTAAAACAAAATTCTGTATTCAGTAGACTTCTGACATTTCACAGCCACTATTTTTAGGAGATCGTTAACAAGTTTAACTCTTATCCTTGTCTTACTTAGCATGGTATTACTCGGAAATATTCTTTTAGCCTCTCACTTATCAATTCTCTCCTTCTCAGTAAAGCACTACAAATGTTTAAAACACTTAGCATTCCACAGGTCTTAATCACTTGCCAAAAGTTAAAGCTGTACAGAAGTGTTTTACTGAATGGGGATGAGTTTAAGTGTTTTTCTTGATCACGGATTTAAAATTTGAAACCTCCAGGTGCTGCACATTGCCTGTGAGGAGCCTGGATACTGGGATTTCCTGC
>NW_005057152.1:0-2679 GCF_000277835.1 Geospiza fortis
TTTTGTTTGTTTGTTTTTAAATCTTCACAGCCATTCCTTCCTTTCCACCCTCATATCTCACATCTGAGACATCCATTCCTCTTCCATTAGCCATTTCTCTCCTGCTTCCTCCTGCCAGTATGTTGGGAGCTTACATTCTCCCAGTGCATCCCTACTGCTTCTCAAGACACTATGCTACTTTTCCAGAGACAATGAGGGATGCAGCACTTCAGAGGCAGGAAATACACACTTTCCCTTTTCCACAGGGCTTTGCAACTACCATACAGGATCCAGCATTGGGCAGGATGATGTGGCCTGTGCCTCTCAGCTCTCCCCTTTAACCATCCTGCTTTCTTTTTTTGGTAAAGGGCTCAGCTAAAGAAAAAGCATCTCCCTGCAGTGCCAAGTAGCACTGAAGTCTATCTTCCAATCTCCATTTTTACATCTCTGATGGTAACCTCGTATGTCCATGCTGTGCTGCCTAACAGCACTCCCCATTCCCTAGATGGGCTGTCACTAATCACAGCTCAATATATTCACAAATTACAAATTAACTGGTGAGTCTCCTCTGAAACAAATTCAGGAGAACCATAGGCAGCAGCCAGTGACAGGACCTAAGCAAATTTCATCCTAACTCAAACAGCATCAGTCTGACCCCTTAAGAGCCGAAACAGAGAGAAATTATACTCTGAAATGAGGTCATTTCAAGAGGGAAGGAGGGGATATTGCTGCTGAGCCCATGAGAGAGCAATGGTGAGGGGGTGGTTAAGATTAAACAGCTAGAGAGATTAACATCTTATGACTGTTTTTTGCTCACTGACCTGTAATAAAATAAACAGTAAGACTAACAAATAGGTGATTAGCCTTGTTTTTCCAGTGCTGGTTTTGCTGTTAGACTACTGCCATGGTCTTCACTTTTCTTTGGCTAATACTTCGTGGTTTTATAGATAAGACTAGTGAAATTAAGAGGAATAAGCAACAGAAATCTTATTATATACTATGTTATACTTACTATATTATTACTTACTTATGCTAATAAGCATAAACCAGTGCTTTCTTTTCAGAATGCAAGTACCTGCCCTTCTGCTACTCCCTCTCCTGTTGGCTGGTTGGCATCTGATTGTCTGCACAAAAAAATCAAGCCCAGCACATCATATGGTTTGCTGCTCACATGTTCAGACAGCCAGAACTAGAGAGCTGAAAGGTGCTTGTGTGTGCACCACAGGATTGGTGAATCATAGCCTTCTGCTACCTTGACAGGAAATTCCTCCTTTCCTGAGCTATATTGTCTCCAGAATGAAAAAGAAAGGTCTTTCAGTGACCATATCAATTAGTCAGAACAACTTCAAAGTCTTTTTCAGCTATGCAGAAAGCAATGGACAGAGTTCAGATGCAATGCAGTCATGAATTTTTTCTACAGAACACAGAAGAGATCTCTGATCATAGTGCACCCTATGCATACATTTAGTGCCTACCATTGCACTGCAAAACTACCCATAGTGGGAAAGGTAAGAGGCCTTTCTGGCTCTGTTCTTCCTAAGCACCTGAAATCAGGAAAAGGGACAAGTGGGGAATTGAACAGGGCATTATCCGCTTTTCCTTTGGCTAATTTAAGAGGAAAATTGTACCCTAGAGGCTGACTCCAGCAGTAGAACTCATGGTGGCAACTTTCTGTCCCAATTCATAGCCCAGTTTATGACACTGAAATCAGATGGTTTCAGCTAACATGCCTGACTGGACAACACAGCAGCTGAGGCACAAACGTATTGTCCGCTGGACCAGAGATTCTAGCTTCTTAAATTGCTCCACACAAGTTTGTGAGTCAGAGTCTTTACACCACAGCCAGAGTTACTAGAGCACTGCCCATGCAAGCAAGCACAAATTTCTCCTTCATTGCTGCTATAGAATCTTAAGACAAGTCACTACTGATTCTCTAGCTGGTCTGAAAATTCTCACTTATTATGTGAAGAGCTTTTTCCTAGCCAAATGTCATGTGGAAACTTCTAGCATTCATCATGGAAAAGCAAAATATCTTTTCTCCCCCAGACTGGTTTATCTGTTGGACAAAACTATAACCAATCTGTTCTGAAAAGCATCAATTTTGTCAGGTTGGAAAGTAACGTAAGTCCACAGGACTATGTATCTTCAAGAGGCAGCTGGCACCAACAGCAATTACCAAAGCCATGAGAAAATCAGTTTTACTGCATCTGTCTAAAACACTGTTAAAGATGCTGGCTTCATCAAGGGAGTCATGGTTGAAAGGATGCTTAGAGATCCTCAAAACAGAAACTAGCCCAGACAGGCTGTTATGGAGGTGATCTGCCAGGTACATCCACACAGGTATTTCCACTGGCAGTACTAAACCCATCATCCATTTAAGTGAAGCAAGTGTGTGGTGTGGTTGCCAAAGGCATCCAGGACTAGATTTCATGGTCTTTCATGGGGACTTGCCAGCAGACAAGTATCAAGTCCTGAACAGTGTACTTACAGTAACAGCAGCAATACAGCCAGTCAAATACAACAGGCAAGCAAACATCATGACAAGGAAATCCAACAGCATGAAGGCAGGTAGTCTGAGGTAACAGTCTGGGAAAAAAGGGCTGAATATACTAAAGAGGACAGGAGGGTATCTAACCTGTTTGGAAATGGTGAATGCACATTAGTCCCTGTCATTTAATGAGGATACAGTTAAAAAAAAAA
>NW_005057153.1:0-2679 GCF_000277835.1 Geospiza fortis
TCCCAAATTTGCCCTAAACCAGGACCACTTACTTCATCACTTAGGGCAAATGCCCTGAGGTGGAGATGACACAGCAAAAATTCTGAAAACATTATAGCCTGGATATGCATTACTGGAGAGCTGCCAAAGAGGACAGAGACAACAGAGCAGAGTAGATCCTGTGCCAGATGCCAGTTTTCTGAATACGGATGAAGTTGAGGGAAGGACTTCTAGAGATTCTGACCAAAAGTTTGTGAAAAATACTGTACTTCCATTTAAAACATTTATTTCCACAAAATCTACAGTTTGAGAATGAAAAATATGAGTTCTGAGAATATGAATGAAAAACTCAACTAAAGTTAAAGCCAAGCTGGATATGCTGTTGGAATATAGAATCTGCTAAAGTGCTTGGCAAATGGATTTTCTTTCCTATTTATAATTGCTGTGTTGAATATAATTGTGCTGTGCAATTGGCTAATCATAGAGCAATCTGCTTCATATTGGTTTGTCTGCCACCATCATGGCTGTAACTTCTATATACTGTTTAATAAAACTGCCAATTTTCACTCTTTTGAGAACCTCTTGGTGTCAAAGTATTTCAAATTTACTGTGATTACTACTCCAGTAATAAGGCATAACTGTGCATAAGTGTCAGAAATATGAGACAATGAGATTCAATAATTGGCTGCTACCTCTAATGTTGCTCTGATTTTACACATTAAGCTGTATCTTCCATTTACACAGATGTTTGATTTTAAGCTCATGAACCCTATTCTGTGGCCAGTAGAGAATACTCTCCGTCCTCTTAAATTTCCTTCAAAGTCATGCAAAAGTCAAGAAAATCTTAACAAATCTGTGACTTTTTCCTTCAAAAAACCACAATTTTTCTATAGGGCCATAAAAAAAAAAGGTGGAGGAGGTTACAAATCCCCACACAAAATAGTGAGGAATTGCATACACTATACACTAACAGCCACACCATGGACCCTAGATATCAAATGTTTTCATACTTGTTAGAAAATCATGAAAAACCTGTTTTGGAGACTGCTTTTACCAATAAACCTCTCCATAAATGTCACATCAGAACACAAACCATTAAAGCAGTTCATAACACACCTATGAGACTATTTGAACAAGCATATGGTGTGTCTTTAATGCATCCAACCAGGAGCATTAAAATAAAAGGGTTACTTTTACTGTGATCCCCTCAATTGCAATATCTTCCAGCAATGTTGTGTTGGAAACAAGGTCATCTAATGGCCTAAATAGCTCATCTTCCATTTGGGAAAAGTGCACGTTATTCATGTGGGTATAAATGAAGCTGCAACTAGAGGAGATACAAGTGCTTGGAGACATTAGACTAGGTACAAGAAACCCCAACTTCAAAGAACGTGGTCAATTTTACACTATTTATTTTGCTATAAGTATGCCCTATTTAGAAGAAGAAAATATAGTATCAGTTTGGGCCAGCTTATGTCACTTGAGTTCCCATAAAGGATCCCCTCTTTTCCTGATTTTGTGGGGAGAAACAATCTCTAGAATGCCAAAATGAAAAGTGGTCCTAGCAACAAGCTGCTGGCATGTTTGTTGCATCCTGTTAGTGACTTTCCCTTCAGAGGTAAACCTGCAAGGCTAAGCACTTTGGGTCCCAGTACATAACTGCAAAAAATGAATTGATAGTTATGCTTGAGCACTAGCAAAAGGTAAGAGTGATGGTAAGTGTAATAAGTTTGAAACACCAGGAACATACAATTGTTCTGAAATCCCATTATGAAGATGTATTATTATTAGGTTCTGCTGTTGCCTCAGTAAGAGAGAGAATATAAAACACAAATCAGTGGGCACAATGGTTGGGATGAAATCTTATGTCCGTTTTCTAAACAAACTCACAAATCACTTCCTTTGCTTGGAAAGGCAGATGCACCATTTTGAAGAGCCCCAAGAAAGAGGGTGTAGAACTTGTCTTGCTGTTTTAGACTTCACAATCTAACTGGAGAAACTCGCATTGTGCCAATAGGCATTGCAAACAACTCTCTCAACTTCTCTGCCAATATGGCAATTTGCATAGCATTACCCATAATGCTTCAAACTGTGCCTTTGCTTTGAAAACAGATTTAATTGAGCCTTGCTGAGCTGCATTAATGTGTCTGTTTAAATTGAACAAATCTAATTAGCTCACATGAAAGTTATGCCACCTCTGGTGCAGCAAAGCTAATGCAATTAAAGTCAGCCAGATGTATTGAGTATTGTAAACATGAAGTCAGACTGGTGGAGAATAGCTCAGTATTCATCAGAGACTGGACAGTTTTGTAACACATTAACAACAGCTGCACTCTCTAAGTGTACAAGTATATATTGTGCTGTATATATGACTACTTGATAATTCCAAGGTTTTTGCATCTTCAACAATACTTGTTATAAGATTAGAACAATCTCATCTGTGTGTGCCCACTCAAGCCTCTTGTTTGTTTTTTTTCAATTATACCACTACTTGTTTATACAGCATTGCTACAAAATCAATATTTATTAAACATTGCACAGAAAAATACTATTTATATTGGAAATAATTTCTAAACTCCTTGACTATTTACATGCCTTTATGAACTAAATTTCTAAAAAAAACTGTGTGTAAATACATAACTGGGAAAATGCCAAGATACATTTCAAAAATAGTCAGAAGATGCTTAATAGAAAAAAAAA